>NW_027598798.1:0-32500 GCF_964194155.1 Cetorhinus maximus
GCTCTCTCTCTCCCTCCCCTGCTCTCTCTCTCCCTCCCACGCTCTCTCTCTCCCTCCCACGCTCTCTCTCTCCCTCCCACGCTCTCTCTCCCCCTCCCACGCTCTCTCTCCCCCTCCCACGCTCTCTCTCCCCCTCCCACGCTCTCTCTCCCCCTCCCACGCTCTCTCTCCCCCCTCCCACGCTCTCTCTCCCCCTCCCACGCTCTCTCTCCCCCTCCCACGCTCTCTCTCCCCCTCCCACGCTCTCTCTCCCCCTCCCACGCTCTCTCTCCCCCTCCCACGCTCTCTCTCCCCCTCCCACGCTCTCTCTCCCCCTCCCACGCTCTCTCTCCCCCTCCCACGCTCTCTCTCCCCCTCCCACGCTCTCTCTCCCCCTCCCACGCTCTCTCTCCCCCTCCCACGCTCTCTCTCCCCCTCCCACGCTCTCTCTCCCCCTCCCACGCTCTCTCTCCCCCTCCCACGCTCTCTCTCTCCCCCTCCCACGCTCTCTCTCCCCCCTCCCACGCTCTCTCTCCCCCTCCCACGCTCTCTCTCTCCCCTCCCACGCTCTCTCTCCCCCTCCCACGCTCTCTCTCTCTCCCCCTCCCACGCTCTCTCTCTCTCCCCCTCCCACGCTCTCTCTCTCTCCCCCTCCCACGCTCTCTCTCTCTCCCCCTCCCACGCTCTCTCTCTCTCCCCCTCCCACGCTCTCTCTCTCTCCCCCTCCCACGCTCTCTCTCTCTCCCCCTCCCACGCTCTCTCTCTCTCCCCCTCCCACGCTCTCTCTCTCTCCCCCTCCCACGCTCTCTCTCTCTCCCCCTCCCACGCTCTCTCTCTCTCCCCCTCCCACGCTCTCTCTCTCTCCCCCTCCCACGCTCTCTCTCTCTCCCCCTCCCACGCTCTCTCTCTCTCCCCCTCCCACGCTCTCTCTCTCTCCCCCTCCCACGCTCTCTCTCTCTCCCCCTCCCACGCTCTCTCTCTCTCCCCCTCCCACGCTCTCTCTCTCTCCCCCTCCCACGCTCTCTCTCTCTCCCCCTCCCACGCTCTCTCTCTCTCCCCCTCCCACGCTCTCTCTCTCTCCCCCTCCCACGCTCTCTCTCTCTCCCCCTCCCACGCTCTCTCTCTCTCCCCCTCCCACGCTCTCTCTCTCTCCCCCTCCCACGCTCTCTCTCTCTCCCCCTCCCACGCTCTCTCTCTCTCCCCCTCCCACGCTCTCTCTCTCTCCCCCTCCCACGCTCTCTCTCTCTCCCCTCCCACGCTCTCTCTCTCTCCCCCTCCCACGCTCTCTCTCTCTCCCCCTCCCACGCTCTCTCTCTCCTCCTCCCACCCTCTCTCTCTCTCCCTCCCCTCCCACGCTCTCTCTCTCTCCCCCTCCCACGCTCTCTCTCTCTCCCCCTCCCACGCTCTCTCTCTCTCCCCCTCCCACGCTCTCTCTCTCTCCCCCTCCCACGCTCTCTCTCTCTCCCCCTCCCACGCTCTCTCTCTCTCCCCCTCCCACTCTCTCTCCCCCTCCCACGCTCTCTCTCTCTCCCCCTCCCACGCTCTCTCTCTCTCCCCCTCCCACGCTCTCTCTCTCTCCTCCTCTTTCGCTCTCTCTCTCTCCCCCTCCCACGCTCTCTCTCTCTCTCTCTCTCTCTCTCCCGCTCTCCTTGTCTTTCTCCCTCCCTCTCTCCATCTCTCTCCGTCTCTCCTTTCAGATGCTCCTTCACACCTCCCTCTTTGTCCGAGTGTTTGGCTGCCTGTCTCTCCGCACTGTGCCTGTTTCTCGGGCTGATGCCTGTTATTTCCCTGCTCTAGGGAGCCGCGTTGGGAGGTTTAATCGTGTGCGGGTCACTATGAGACGTTGGCGTTGTTTGCGTTACCATCTGGTGACATGTTCTCCAGTGGGTCTGCGAAGCGGCCAATGTGCTGGTGGCGATTATTAATCTGCCCTCTTTCCCCTTGACAGGCCTTGAAGACAGAGACCAACAACCGGGCAAAATGCACGTGTATCTCCAGAGGTACCGTCCGCACCACTTCCAGAAGCTTCTAGATGCCGGAGTGATGCGGCCGGAGGGAGTGAAGCAGTGAAGCCTGTTCCTCAGCCAAAGAAACGTCCCTGTGTTCCGACAGCGCCGGTCAATCGCTCCGGACATCGCAGCTGATTGGTGCCCAACTCCCAGGAAGACACACCCCGTCCAGCTCTCCCTCAGCGCTGACCCTCCGATAGTGCGGCTCTCCCTCAGCGCTGACCCTCCGACAGTGCGGCGCTCCCTCAGCGCTGACCCTCCGACAGTGCGGCTCTCCCTCAGCACTGCCCCTCCGACAGTGCGGCGCTCCCTCAGCACTGACCCTCCGACAGTGCGGCTCTCCCTCAGCGCTGACCCTCTGACAGTGCGGCTCTCCCTCAGCACTGACCCTCCGAGAGTGCGGCTCTCCCTCAGTACTGACCCTCCCACAGTGTAGCACTCCCTCAGTACTGACCCTCCGACAGTGCGGCTCTCCCTCAGTACTCAGTGTCCCGAGGTTCGTGCTCAGTGAGATTATTGTGTGGGTTCTGTATCTGATGTCTGAAGGAGGGAATGAAGAGCAATTTCTGATAGTTTGATCGACTGGCCTCCCTCGTAAACATTTCAAAGCTCAATAAAGCAGTAGCTATACCCCTGTGTTTGTGTTTCACTGTGGGCGCCATTTTGCCTGGAGCACTGGATCGGGCATTGACCTCTCGCCCTCTCGGACGCCCTCACCAACCCAGCACCGGACAGAGGCACTGGATTGCTACACTGGGACACTGGCACCAGATCTTTCCAGAGGACCACTGGCGCCAGTGCACTTGGCTGGACCTCTGTCCCCAGTGTTTGGCACTGGGTCACTGGCACTGGAGCCCTCCACTGGCTTGCTGTCCCCAGGGCTCTTAATCTGGTATCTGTTATTCTGTATATAAACCACCCCGAACCCCTCGATTAGATTCCAGTCTGTAACTCACTCCCGGGTATCTGTTATTCTATATATAAACCACCTCGAACCCCTCGATTATATTCCAGTCTGTAACTCACTCCCGGGCATCTGTTATTCTATATATAAACCACCCCGAACCCCTCGATTAGATTCCAGCCTGTAACTCACTCCCGGGTATCTGTTATTCTATATATAAACCACCCCCGAACCCCTCGATTAGATTCCAGTCTGTAACACAATCCCAGGTATCTGTTATTCTATATATAAACCACCCCGAACCCCTCGATTAGATTCCAGTCAGTAACTCACTCCCGGGTATCTGTTATTCTATATATAAACCACCCCAAAACCCCTCGATTAGATTCCGGTCTGTAACTCACTCCCGGGTATCTGTTATTCTCTATATAAACCCACCCCCCGAACCCCTCGATTAGATTACATTCTGTAACTCACTCCCGGGTATCTGTTATTCTATAAATAAACCACCCTGAACCCCTCGATTAGATTCCAGTCTGTAACTCACTCCCGGGTATCTGTTATTCTATATATAAACCACCCCGAACCCCTCGATTAGATTCCAGTCTGTAACTCACTCCCGGGTATCTGTAATTCTATATATAAACCACCCCGAACCCCTCGATCGGATTCCAATCTGTAACTCACTCCTGGGTTTCTGTTATTCTATATATAAACCACCCTGAAACCCTCGATTAGATTCCAGCCTGTAACTCACTCCTGGGTATCTGTTATTCTATATATAAACCACCCCGAACCCCTCGATTAGATTCCGGTCTGTAACTCACTCCCGGGTATCTGTTATTCTATATATAAACCACCCCAAACCCCTCGATTAGATTCCAGTCTGTAACTCACTCCCGTGTATCTGTTATTCTATATATAAACCACCCCGAACCCCTCGATTACATCCCAGCCTCTAACTCACTCCCGGTTATCTGTAATTCCATATATAAACCACCCCGAACCCCTCGATTAGATTCCAGTCTGTAACTCACTTCCGGATATCTGTTATTCTAAAAAAAAACCAGCCCGAACCCCTCGATTAGATTCCAGTCTGTAACTCACTCCCGTGTGCCTGTTATTCTATATATAAACCACCCCGAACCTCTCGATTAGATTCCAGTCTGTAACTCACTCCCGGGTATCTGTTATTCTATATATAAACCACCCCGAAACCCTCGATTAGATTCCAGTCTGTAACTCAATCCCGGGTATCTGTTATTCAATATATAAACCACCCCGAACCCCTCGATTTGATTCCAGTCTGTAACTCACTCCCAGGTATCTGTTATTCTATATATAAACCACCCCGAACCCCTCGATTAGATTCCAGTCTGTAACTCACTCCCGGGTATCTGTTATTCTATATATAAACCACCCCGAACCCCTAGATCAGATTCCAGTCTGTAACTCACTCCCGGGTATCTGTTATTCTATATATAAACCCACCTCCCGAACCACTCGATTAGATTCCAGTCTGTAACTCACTGCCGGGTATCTGTTATTCTGTATATAAACCTCCCCGAACCCCTCGATTAGATTCCAGTCTGTAACTCACTCCCGGGTATCTGTTATTCTATATATTAACCCACCCCCCCAACCCCTCGATTAGATTCCAGTCTGTAACTCACTCCAGGGTTTCTGTTATTCTATATATAAACCACCCCGAGCCCCTCGATTAGATTCCAGTCTGTAACTCACTCCCGGGTATCTGTTATTCTATATGGATACCTCCCCGAACCCCTCGATTAGTTTCCAGTCTGTAACTCACTCCCAGGATCTGTTATTCTATATATAAACCACCCCGATCCCCTCGATTACATCCCAGCCTGTAACTCACTCCCCGGTATCTCTTATTCTATATATAAACCACCTCGAACCCCACGATTAGATTCGAGTCTATAACTCACTCCCGGGTATCTGTTATTCTAAAAAAAAACCACCCCGAACCCCTCGATTAGATTCCAGTCTGTAACTCACTCCCGGGTATCTGTTATTCTATATATAAACCACCCCGAAACCCTCGATTAGATTCCAGTCTGTAACTCACTACCGGGTATCTGTTATTCTATATAAAAACCTCCCCGTACCACTCGATTAGATTCCAGTCTGTAACTCACTCCCGGGTATCTGTTATTCTATATATAAAACACCCCGAACCCCTCGATTATATTCCAGTCTAAAACTCACTCCCGGGCATCTGCTATTCTATATATAAACCACCCCGAACCGCTCGATTAGATTCCAGTCTGTAACTCACTCCCGGGTATCTGTTATTCTATATATAAACCACCCCGAACCCCTCGATTAGATTCCATTCTGTTACTCACTCCCGGGCATCTGCTTTTCTATATACAAACCACGCCTAAACCCCTCGATTAGATTCCAGTCTGTAACTCACTCCCGGGTATCTGTTATTCTATATATAAACCCCCCCGAACCCCTCGATTAGATTCCAGTCTGTAACTCACTCCCGGGTATCTGTTATTCTATATATAAACCACCCCAAACCCCTTGATTAGATTCCGGTCTGTAACTCACTCCCGGGTATCTGTTATTCTCTATATAAACCCACCCCCCGAACCCCTCGATTAGACTCCATTCTGTAACTCACTCCAGGGTATCTGTTATTGTATAAATAAACCACCCTGAACCCCTCGATTAGATTCCAGTCTGTAACTCACTCCCGGGTATCTGTTATTCTATATATAAACCACCCCGAACCCCTCGATCGGATTCCAGTCTGTAACTCACTCCTGGGTTTCCGTTATTCTATATATAAACCACCCTGAACCCCTCGATTAGATTCCAGCCTGTAACTCACTCCTGGGTATCTGTTATTCTATATATAAACCACCCCAAACCCCTCGATTAGATTCCAGTCTGTAACTCACTCCCGTGTATCTGTTATTCTATATATAAACCACCCCGAACCCCTCGATTACATCCCAGCCTGTAACTCACTCCCGGTTATCTGTAATTCCATATATGAACCACCCCGAACCCCTCGATTAGATTCCAGTCTGTAACTCACTTCCGGATATCTGTTATTCTAAAAAAAAACCACACCGAACCCCTCGATTAGATTCCAGTCTGCAACTCACTCCCGTGTGCCTGTTATTCTATATATAAACCACCCCAAACCCCTCAATTCGATTCCAGTCTGTAACTCACTCCCGGGTATCTGTTATTCTATATATAAACCACCCCGAAACCCTCGATTAGATTCCAGTCTGTAACTCACTCCCGGGTATCTGTTATTCTATATATATACCACCCCGATCCCCTCGATTAGATTCCAGTCTGTAACTCACTCCCGGGTATCTGTTATTCTATATATAAACCACCCCGAACTCCTTGATTAGATTCCAGTCTGTAACTCACTCCCAGGTATCTGTTATTCTATATATAAACGACCCCGAACCCCTCGATTAGATTCCACTCTGTAACTCACTCCCGGGTATCTGTTATTCTATATATAAACCACCCCGAACCCCTCGATCAGATTCCAGTCTGTAACTCACTCCCGGGTATCTGTTATTCTATATATAAACCCACCCCCCGAACCACTCGATTAGATTCCAGTCTGTAACTCACTGCCGGGTATCTGTTATTCTGTATATAAACCTCCCCGAACCCCTCGATTAGATTCCAGTCTGTAACTCACTCCCGGGTATCTGTTATTCTATATATAAACCCACCCCCCCAACCCCTCGATTAGATTCCAGTCTGTAACTCACTCCAGGGTTTCTGTTATTCTATATATAAACCACCCCGAGCCCCTCGATTAGATTCCAGTCTGTAACTCACTCCCGGGTATCTGTTATTCTATATATAAACCTCCACGAACCCCTCGATTAGATTCCAGTCTGTAACTCACTCCCGGGATCTGTTATTCTATATATAAACCCACCCCCCGAACCACTCGATTAGATTCCAGTCTGTAACTCACTGCCGGGTATCTGTTATTCTGTATATAAACCTCCCCGAACCCCTCGATTAGATTCCAGTCTGTAACTCACTCCCGGGTATCTGTTATTCTATATATAAACCCACCCCCCCAACCCCTCGATTAGATTCCAGTCTGTAACTCACTCCCGGGTATCTGTTATTCTATATAAAAACCACCCCGAAACCCTCGATTAGATTCCAGTCTGTAACTCACTCCCGGGTATCTGTTATTCTATATATAAACCTCCCCGTACCACTCGATTAGATTCCAGTCTGTAACTCACTCCCGGGTATCTGTTATTCTATATATAAACCACCCCGAACCCCTCGATTAGATTCCAGTCTGTAACTCACTCCCGTGTATCTGTTATTCTATATATAAACCACCCCGAACCCCTCGATTAGATTCCAGTCTGTAACTCACTCCCGGGTATATGTTATACTATATACAAACCACCCCAAACCCCTCGATTAGATTCCAGTCTGTAACTCACTCCCGGGTATCTGTTATCCTATATATAAACCACCCCAAACCCCTCGATTAGATTCCAGTCTGTAACTCACTCCCAGATATCTGTTATTCTATATATAAACCACCCTGAACCCCTCAATCGGATTCCAGTCTGTAACTTACTCCTGGGTTTCTGTTATTCTATATATAAACCACCCCGAACCCCTCGATTAGATGCAAGTGTGTAACTCACTCCCGTGTATCTGTTATTCTATATAGAAACCACCCCGAACCCCTCGATTACATCCCAGCCTGTAACTCACTCCGGGGTATCTGTTATTCTATATATAAACCACCCCGAACCCCTCAATTAGATTCCAGTCTGTAACTCACTCCCGGGTATCTGTTATTCTAAAAAAAAACCACCCCGAACCCCTCGATTAGATTCAAGTCTGTAACTCTCTCCTGGGTATCGGTTATTCTATATATAAACCACCCCGAAACCCTCGATCGGATACCAGTCTGTAACTCACTCCTGGGATTCTGTTATTCTATATATAAACCACCCCGAACCCCTCGATTAGATTCCAGTCTGTAACTCACTCCCGTGGTATCTGTTATTCTATATATAAACCACCCCGAACCCCTCGATTAGATTCCAGTCTGGAACTCACTCCCGGGTATCTGTTATTCTGTATATAAACCACCCCGAACCCCTCGATTAGATTCCAGTCTGTAACTCATTCCCGGCTATCTGTTATTCTATATATAAACCACCCCGAACCCCGCGATTAGATTCAAGTCTGTAACTCACTCCCGGGTATCTGTTATTCTATATATAAACCACCCCGAACCCCTCGATTAGATTCCAGTCTGTAACTCACTCCCGGGTATCTGTTATTCTGTATATGAAACTCCCCGAACCCCTCGATTAGATTCCAGTCTGTAACTCACTCCCGGGTATCTGTTATTCTATATATAAACCACCCCGAACCCCTCGATTAGATTCCAGTCTTTAACTCACTCCCGGGTATCTGTTATTCTGTATATAAACCATCCCCGAACCCCCTCGATTAGATTCCAGTCTGTAACTCACTCCTGGGTATCTGTTATTCTATACATAAATTCCCCGAACCTCTCGATTAGATTCCAGTCTGTAACTCACTCCCGGGTATCTGTTATTCTATATATAAACCACCCCGAACACCTCGATCAGACTCCAGTCTTTAACTCACTCCCGGATATCTGTTATTCTAAAAAAAAACCACCACGAACCCCTCGATTAGATTCCAGTCTGTAACTCACTCCCGGGTATCTGTTATTCTGTATATAAACCACCCCGAACCCCTCGATTAGATTCCAGTCAGTAACTCACTCCCGGGTATCTGTTATTCTATATATAAACCACCCCGAAAGCCTCGATTAGATTCCAGTCTGTAACTCACTCCCGGGTATCTGTTATTCTATATATAAACCACCCCGAACCCCTCGAGTATATTCCAGTCTGTAACTCACTCCCGGGTATCTGTTATTCTATATATAAACCACCACGAACCCCTCGATTAGATTCCAGTCTGTAACTCACTCCAGGGCATCTGTTATTCTATATATAAACCACCCCGAACCCCTCGATTAGATTCCAGTCTGTAACTCACTCCCGGGTATCTGTTATTCTATATATAAACCACCCCGAACCCCTCGATTAAATTCCAGTCTGTAACTCACTCCCGGGTATCTGTTATTCTATATATAAACCACCCCGAACCCCTCGATTAGATTCCAGTCTGTAACTCACTCCCAGGTATCTGTTATTCTGTATATAAACCTCCCCGAACCCCTCGATTAGATTCCAGTCTGTAACTCACTCCCGGGTATCTGTTATTCTATATATAAACCACCCCAAACCCCTCAATTTGATTCCAGTCTGTAACTCACTCCCGGGTATCTGTTATTCTATATATAACCCACCCCGAACCCCTCGATTAGATTCCAGTCTGTTACTCACTCCCGGGTATCTGTTATTCTATATATAAACCACCCCGAACCCCTCGATTAGATTCCAGTCTGTAACTCACTCCAGGGTATTTGTTATTCTATGTATAAACCAGCCAGAACCCCTCGATTAGATTCCAGTCTGTAACTCACTCCCGGTTATCTGTTATTCTATATATAAACCACCCTGAACCCCTCGATTAGATTCCAGTCTGTAACTCACTCCCGGGGTATCTGTTATTCTATATATAAACCACCCCGAACCCCTCGATTAAATTTCAGTCTGTAACTCACTCCCGGGTATCATTTATTCTATATATAAACCACCCCGAACCCCTCGATTAGATTCCAGTCTGTAACTCACTCCCGGGTATCTGTTATTCTATATATAAACCACCCCAAACCCTTCGATTAGATTCCAGTCTGTAACTCACTCCCGGGTATCTGTTATTCTATATATAAACAACCCCAAAACGCCTCGATGAGATTCCAGTCTGTAACTCACTCCCGGGTATCTGTTATTCTATATATAAACGCCCCCGAACCCCTCGATTAGATTCCAGTCTGTAACTCACTCCCGGGTATCTATTATTCTATATATAAACCACCCCGAACCCCTCGATTAGATTCCGGTCTGTAACTCACTCCCGGGTATCTGTTATTCTATATATAAACCACCCCGAACCCCTCGATTAGATTCCAGTCTGTAACTCACTCCCGGGTATCAGTTATTCTATATATAAACCCCCCCGAACCCCTCGATTAGATTCCAGTCTGTAACTCACTCCCGGGTATCTGTCATTCTATATATAAACCACCCCGAACCCCTCGATTAGATTCCGGTCTGTAACTCACTCCCGGGTATCTGTTATTCTCTATATAAACCCACCCCCCGAACCCCTCGATGAGATTCCATTCTGTAACTCACTCCCGGGTATCTGTTATTCTATATATAAACCATCCCGAACCCGTCGATTAGATTCCATTCTGTAACTCACTCCCGGGTATCTGTTATTCTATATATAAACCATCCCGAACCCCTCGATGAGATTCCATTCTGTAACTCACTCCCGGGTATCTGTTATTCTATATATAAACCACCCCGAACCCCTCGATTAGATTCCAGTCTGTAACTCACTCCCGGGTATCTGTTATTCTGTATATAAACCACCCCGAACCCCTCGATCGGAATGCAATCTGTAACTCACTCCTGGGTTTCTGTTATTCTATATATAAACCACCCCGAACCCCTCGATTAGATTCCAGTCTGTAACTCACTCCCGGGTATCTATTATTCTGTATATAAACCACCCCGAACCCCTCGATCGGATTCCAATCTGTAACTCACTCCTGGGTTTCTGTTATTCTATATATAAACCACCCCGAAACCCTCGATTAGATTCCAGTCTGTAACTCACTCCTGGGTATCTGTTATTCTATATATAAACCACCCAAAACCCCTCGATTACATTCCAGTCTGTAACTCACTCCCGGGTATCTGTTATTCTATATATAAAACACCCCGAACCCCTCGATTACATCCCAGCCTATAATTCACTCCCGGGTATCTGTAATTCCATATATAAACCACCCCGAACCCCTCGATTAGATTCCAGTCTGTAACTCACTTCCGGATATCTGTTATTCTAAAAAAAAACCACCCCGAACCCCTCGATTAGATTCCAGTCTGTTACTCACTCCCGTGTGTCTGTTATTCTATATATAAACCACCCCGAACCGCTCGATTAGATTCCAGTCTGTAACTCACTCCCGGGTATCTGGTTTCTATATATAAACCACCCCGAAACCCTCGATTAGATTCCAGTCTGTAACTCACTCCCGGGTATCTGTTATTCTATATATAAACCACCCCGATCCCCTCGATTAGATTCCAGTCTGTAACTCACTCCCGGGTATCTGTTATTCTATATATAAACCACCCCGAACCCCTCGATTAGATTCCAGTCTGTAACTCACTCCCGGGTATCTGTTATTCTATATATAAACCATCCCGAACCCATCGATTCGATTCCAGTCTGTAACTCACTCCCGGGTATCTGTTATTCTATATATAAACCACCCCGAACCCCTCGATTAGATTCCAGTCTGTAACTCACTCCCGGGTATCTGTTATTCTATATATAAACCCACCCCACGAACCCCTCGATTAGATTCCAGTCTGTAACTCACTACCGGGTATCTGTTATTCTGTATATAAACCTCCCTGAACCCCTCGATTAGATTCCAGTCTGTAACTCACTCCCGGGTATCTGTTAGTCTATATATAAACCCACACCTCGAACCCATCGATTAGATTCCAGTCTGTAACTCACTCCTGGGTTTCTGTTATTCTATATTTAAACCACCTCGAGCCCCTCGATTGGATTCGAGTCTGTAACTCACTCCCGGGTATCTGTTATCATATACATAAATTCCCCGAGCCCCTCGATTAGATTCCAGTCTGTAACTCACTCCCGGGTATCTGTTATTCTATATATAAACCACCCCGAACCCCTCGATAAGATTCCAGTCTGTAACTCACTCCCGGGTATCTGTTATTCTATATATAAACCACCCCGAACACCTCGATCAGACTCCAGTCTTTAACTCACTCCCGGATATCTGTTATTCTAAAAAAAAACCACCCCGAACCCATCGATTAGATTCCAGTCTGTAACTCTCTCCCGGGTATCTGTTATTCTATATATAAACCCCCCCCCGAACCCATCGATTTGATTCCAGTCTGTAACTCACTCCCGGGTATCTGTTATTCTATATATAAACCACCCCGAACCCCTCGATTAGATTCCAGTCTGTAACTCACTCCCGGGTATCTGTTATTCTATATATAAACCACCCCGAAACCCTCGATTAGATTCCAGTCTGTAACTCACTCCCGGGTATCTGTTATTCTATATATAAACCACCCCGAAACCCTCGATTAGATTCCAGTCTGTAACTCACTCCCGGGTATCTGTTATTCTATATATAAACCCCCCCGAACCCCTCGATTAGATTCCAGTCTGTAACTCACTCCCGGGTATCTGTTATTCTATATATAAACCCCCCCGAACCCCTCGATTAGATTCCAGTCTGTAACTCACTCCCGGGTATCTGTTATTCTATATATAAACCACCCCGAAACCCTCGATTAGATTCCAGTCTGTAACTCACTCCCGGGTATCTGTTATTCTATATATAAAACTCCCCGATCCCCTCGATTAGATTCAAGTCTGTAACTCACTCCCGGGTGTCTGTTATTCTATATATAAACCACCCCGAACCCCTCGATTAGATTCCAGTCTGTAACTCACTCCCGGGTATCTGTTATTCTGTATATAAACCTCCCCGAACCCCTCGATTAGATTCCAGTCTGTAACTCCCTCCCGGGTATCTGCTATTCTATATATAAACCACCCCGAAAGCCTCGATTAGATTCCAATCTGTAACTCACTCCCGGGTATCTGTTATTCTGTATATAAACCACCCCGAACCTCTCGATTTGATTCCAGTCTGTAACTCACTCCCGGGTATCTGTTATTCTGTATATAAACCACCCCGAACCCCTCGATTAGATTCCAGTCTGTAACTCTCTCCCGGGTATCTGTTATTCTATATATAACCCACCCCGAACCCCTCGATTAGATTCCAGTCTGTAACTCACTCCCGGGTATCTGTTATTCTATATATAAACCACCCCGAAAGCCTCGATTAGATTCCAGTCTGTAACTCACTCCCGGGTATCTGTTATTCTATATATAAACCACCCCAAACCCCTCGATTCGATTCCAGTCTGTAACTCACTCCCGGGTATCTGTTATTCTATATATAAACCCGACCGAACCCCTCGATTAGATTCCAGTCTGTAACTCACTCCCGGGTATCTGTTATTCTATATATAAACCACCCCGAATCCCTCGATTAGATTCCAGTCTGTAACTCACTCCCGGGTATCTGTTATTCTATATATAAACCACCCCGAACCCCTCGATTAGATTCCAGTCTGTAACTCACTCCCGGGTATCTGTTATTCTATATATAACCCACCCCGAACCCCTCGATTAGATTCCAGTCTGTAACTCACTCCCGGGTATCTGTTATTCTATATATAAACCACCCCGAACCCCTCGATTAGATTCCAGTCAGTAACTCACTCCCGGGTATCTGTTATTCTATGTATAAACCAGCCAGAACCCCTCGATTAGATTCCAGTCTGTAACTCACTCCCGGGTATCTGTTATTCTATATATAAACCACCCCGAACCCCTCGATTAGATTCCAGTCTGTAACTCACTCCTGGGTATCTGTTATTCTATATATAAACCACCCCGAACCCCTCGATTAGATTCCAGTCTGTAACTCACTCCCGGGTATCTGTTATTCTATATATAACCCACCCCGAACCCCTCGATTAGATTCCAGTCTGTAACTCACTCCCGGGTATCTGTTATTCTATATATAAACCACCCCGAACCCCTCGATTAGATTCCAGTCTGTAACTCACTCCCGGGTATCTGTTATTCTATATATAAACCACCCCGAACCCCTCGATTGGATTCCAGTCTGTAACTCACTCCCGGGTATCTGTTATTCTATATATAAACCACCCCGAACCCCTCGATTAGATTCCAGTCTGTAACTCACTCCCGGGTATCTGTTATTCTATATATAACCCACCCCGAACCCCTCGATTAGATTCCAGTCTGTAACTCACTCCCGGGTATCTGTTATTCTATATATAAACCACCCCGAACCCCTCGATTAGATTCCAGTCTGTAACTCACTCCCGGGTATCTGTTATTTTATATATAAACCACCCCGAACCCCTCGATTAGATTCCAGTCTGTAACTCACTCCCGGGTATCTGTTATTCTATATATAAACCCCCCCGTACCCCTCGATTAGATTCCAGTCTGTAACTCACTCCCGGGGATCTGTTATTCTATATATAAACCACCCCGAACCCCTCGATTAGATTCCAGTCTGTAACTCACTCCCGGGTATCTGTTATTCTATATATAAACCACCCCGAACCCCTCGATTAGATTCCAGCCTGTAACTCACTCCCGGGTATCTGTTATTCTATATATAATCCACCCCGAACCCCTCGATTAGATTCCAGTCTGTATCTCACTCCCGGGTATCTGTTATTCTATATATAAATCACCCCGAACCCCTCGATTAGATTCCAGTCTGTAACTCACTCCCGGGGTATTTGTTATTCTATATATAAACCACCCCGAACCCCTCTATTAGATTCCAGTCTGTAACTCACTCCCGGGGATCTGTTATTCTATATATAAACCACCCCGAACCCCTCGATCGGATTCCAATCTGTAACTCACTCCTGGGTTTCTGTTATTCTATATATAAACCACCCCGAACCCCTCGATTAGATTCCAGCCTGTAACTCACTCCCGGGTGTCTGTTATTCTATATATAAACCACCCAAAACCCCTCGATTGCATTCCAGTCTGTAACTCACTCCCGGGTATCTGTTATTCTATATATAAACCACCCCGAACCCCTCGATTACATCCCAGCCTGTAACTCACTCCCGGGTATCTGTAATTCCATATATAAACCACCCCGAACCCCTCGATTAAATTCCATTCTGTAACTCACTTCCGGATATCTGTTATTCTAAAAAAAAACCACCCCGAACCCCTCGATTAGATTCCAGTCTGCAACTCACTCCCGGGTATCTGTTATTCTATATATAAACCACTCCGAAACCCTCGATTAGATTCCAGTCTGTAACTCACTTCCGGGTATCTGTTATTCTATATATAAACCACCCCGATCCCCTCGATTAGATTCCAGTTCGTAACTCACTCCCGGGTATCTGTTATTCTATATATAAACCACCACGAACCCCTCGATTAGATTCCAGTCTGTAACTCACTCCCGGGTATCTGTTATTCTATATATAAACCACCCCGAACCCCTCGATTAGATTCCAGTCTGTAACTCACTCCCGGGTATCTGTTATTCTATATATAAACCACCCCGAACCCCTCGATTAGATTCCAGTCAGTAACTCACTCCCGGGTATCTGTTATTCTACATATTAACCACCCCGAACCCCTCGATTAGATTCCAGTCTGTAACTCACTCCCGGGTATCTGTTATTCCATATATAAACCACCCCGAACCCCTCGATTAGATTCCAGTCTGTAACTCACTCCCAGGTATCTGTTATTCTATATATAAACCTCCCCGAAACCCTCGATTAGATTCCAGTCTGTAACTCACTCCCGAGTATCTGTTATTCTATATATAAACCACCCCGAACCCCTCGATTAGATTCCAGTCTGTAACTCACTCCCGGGTATCTGTTATTCTTTATATAAACCACCCCGAACCCCTCGATTAGATTCCAGTCTGTAACTCACTCCCGGGTATCTGTTATTCTATATATTAACCACCCCGAACCCCTCGATTAGATTCCAGTCTTTATCTCACTCCCGGGTATCTGTTATTCTATATATAAACCCACCCCCCGAACCCCTCGATTAGATTCCAGTCTGTAACTCACTGCCGGGTATCTGTTATTCTGTATATAAACCACCCCGAACCCCTCGATTAGATTCCAGTCTGTAACTCACTCCCGGTAATCTGTTATTCTGTATATAAACCTCCCCGAACCCCTCGATTAGATTCAAGTCTTAACTCACTCCCGGGTATCTGTTATTCTATATATAAACCCACCCCCCGAATCCCTCGATTAGATTCCAGTATGTAACTCACTCCCGGGTATCTGTTATTCTATATATAAACCACCCCGAACCCCTCGATTAGATTCCAGTCTGTAACTCACTCACGGGCATCTGTTATTCTATATATAAACCACCCCGAACCCCTCGATTAGATTCCAGTCTGTAACTCACTCCCGGGCATCTGCTATTCTATATATAAACCACCCCGAACCCCTCGATTAGTTTCCAGTCTGTAACTCACTCCCGGGTATCTGTTAGTCTATATATAAACCACCCCGAACCCCTCGAATAGTTTCCAGTCTGTAACTCACTCCCGGGTATCTGTTATTCTATATATAAACCACCCCAAACCCCTCGATTAGATTCCAGTCTGTAACTCACTCCCGGGTATCTGTTATTCTATATATAAACCACCCCGAACCCCTCGATTAGATTCCGGTCTGTAACTCACTCCCGGGTATCTGTTATTCTATATATAAACCACCCCACCGAACCCCTCGATTAGATTCCATTCTGTAACTAACTCCCGGGTATTTGTTATTCTATAAATAAACCACCCTGAACCCCTCGATTAGATTCCAGTCTGCAACTCACTCCCGGGTATCTGTTATTCTGTATATAAACCCACCCCCCGAACCCCTCGATTAGATTCCATTCTGTAACTAACTCCCGGGTATTTGTTATTCTATAAATAAACCACCCTGAACCCCTCGATTAGATTCCAGTCTGCAACTCACTCCCGGGTATCTGTTATTCTATATATAAACCACCCCGAGCCCCTCGATTAGATTCCAGTCTGTAACTCACTCCCGGGTATCTGTTATTCTATATATAAACCACCCCGAACCCCTCGATCGGATTCCAATCTGTAACTCACTCCTGGGTTTCTGTTATTCTATATATAAACCACCCCGAACCCCTCGATTAGATTCCAGTCTGTAACTCACTCCCGGGTATCTGTTATTCTATATATAAACCACCCCGAACCCCTCGATTAGATTCCAGTCTGTAACTCACTCCCGTGTATCTGTTATTCTATATATGAACCACCCCGATCCCCTCGATTACATCCCAGCCTGTAACTCACTCCCGGGTATCTGTTATTCCATATATAAACCACCCCGAACCCCTCGATTAAATTCCAGTCTGTAACTCACTCCCGGGTATCTGTTATTCTAGTAAAAAACCACCCCGAACCCCTCGATTAGATTCCAATCTGTAACTCACTCCCGGCTATCTGTTATTCTATATATAAACCACCCCGAACCCCTCGATTAGATTCCAGTCTGTAACTCACTCCCGGGCATCTGTTATTCTATATATAAACCACCCCGAACCCCTCGATTAGATTCCAGTCTGTAGCTCACTCCCGGGTATCTGTTATTCTATATAGAAACCACCCCGAACCCCCTCGATTAGATTGCAGCCTGTAACTCACTCCCGGGTATCTGTTATTCTATATATAAACCTCCCCTAACCCCTCGATTAGATTCCAGTCTGTAACTCACTCCCGGGGTATCTGTTATTCTATATATAAACCACCCCGAACCCCTCGATTAGATTCCAGTCTGTAACTCACTCCCGGGTATCTGTTATTCTATATATAAACCTCCCCGAACCCCTCGATTAGATTCCAGTCTGTAACTCACTCCCGGGTATCTGTTATTCTATATATAAACCACCCCGAACCCCTCGATTAGATTCCATTCTGTAACTCACTCCCGGGAATCTGTTATTCTATATATAAACCACCCCGATCCCCTCGATTAGATTCCAGTCTGTAACTCACTCCCGGGTATCTGTTGTTCCTATATATAAACCACCCCGAACCCCTCGATTAGATTCCAGTCTGTAACTCACTCCCGGGTATCTGTTGTTCTATATATAAACCACCCCGAACCCCTCGATTAGATTCCAGTCTGTAACTCCACTCCCGGGTATCTGTTATTCTATATATAAAGTACCCCGAACCCCTGTATTAGATTCCAGTCTGTAACTCACTCCCGGGTATCTGTTATTCTATATATAAACCTCCCCGAACCCCTCGATTAGATTCCAGTCTGTAACTCACTCCCGGGTATCTGTTGTTCTATATATAAACCACCCCGAACCCCTCGATTAGATTCCAGTCTGTAACTCACTCCCGGGTATCTGTTGTTCTATATATAAACCACCCCGAACCCTCGATTAGATTCCAGTCTGTAACTCACTCCCGGGTATCTGTTATTCTGTATATATACCACCCCGAACCCCTCGATTAGATTCCGGTCTGTAACTCACTCCCAGGTATCTGTTTATTCTATATATAAACCACCCCGAACCCCTCGATAGATTCCAGTCTTGTAACTCACTCCCGGGTATCTGTTATTCTATATATAAAACCACCCCGAACCCCTCGATTAGATTCCAGTCTGTAACTCACTCCCGGGTATCTGTTATTCTATATATAAACCCCCCCGAACCCCTCGATTAGACTCCAGTCTGTAACTCACTCCCGGGTATCTGTTATTCTATATATAAACCACCCCGAACCCCTCGATTAGATTCCGGTCTGTAACTCACTCCCAGGTATCTGTTATTCTATATATAAACCACCCCGAACCCCTCGAATAGTTTCCAGTCTGTATTGCAGGCCTGTGCGCCTGTATATTTACAATGTTCGCTGCCTGTCTACTTCCGTTATCAATGCCGATTGTTCTGAATGACCGGTGGACCCGGAGGTTTTGTTGCTTCTGGGTGTTGTCCTGGACCTTGCCCTGTCTTGGAGGGCGTGAGAGGGGAGCTGACATCACCGCTTGACCGTCACCTTTCTCCGCCTGTGCCGCCTGTCACCGGGGATTCCGCTCGCTCGCCCGCCAACATTGTGTTGGTTGAGAAATGGTTTCGTGAGCTAGGGTGTGGGGGTGGGAGAGAGGGCCAGGCGGGGGAGGGGGATGTTGGAGTTGGGAGGAGGGGCACCCCGTGTTGGGAGAGGGGAGTTGGGAGAGCGGGGGGAGGGGAGTGGGGAGAGCGGGGGGAGGGGAGTGGGGAGAGCGGGGGGAGGGGAGTGGGGAGAGCGGGGGAGGGGAGTGGGGAGAGCGGGGGGAGGGGAGTGGGGAGAGCGGGGGGAGGGGAGTGGGGAGAACGGGGAGGGGGGCGGGGAGAGCGGGGAGGGGAGCGGCGAGAGCGGGGGAGGGGAACGGAGAGAGCGGGTGAGGGGGCGGGGAGAGCGGTTGATGGGGGCGGGGAGAATGGGGGAGGGGGAGCGTGGAGAGCGGGGGCGGGGAGAGCGGGGGAGGGGAGCGGGGAGAGCGGGGGAGGGGAGCGGGGAGAGAGTGGGAGGGGAGCGGGGAGAGAGGGGAGTGGAGAGAGGGGGAGGGGAGTGGGTGAGAGGGGGAGGGGAGAGAGGGGAGGGGAGAGAGGGGAGTGGGGAGAGGGAGAGGGGAGAGGGAGAGGGGAGGGAGTGGGGAGAGAGCGGGAGGGGAGAGAGGGGGAGGGGAGTGGGGAGAGAGGGGGAGGGGAGAGAGGGGAGTGGGGAGAGAGGGGAGTGGGGAGAGAGGGGAGTGGGGAGAGAGGGGGAGGGGAGAGAGGGGGAGGGGAGTGGGGAGCGAGGGGGAGGGGAGTGGGGAGCGAGGGGGAGGGGAGTGGGGAGAGAGGGGGTGGGGAGAGAGGGGGTGGGGAGAGAGGGGGAGGGGAGAGATGGGGAGGGGAGTGGGAGAGAGGGGGAGGGGAGCGGGAGAGAGGGGGAGGGGAGCGGGGAGAGC
The DNA here is from genome assembly GCF_964194155.1 of Cetorhinus maximus. NCBI lineage: Eukaryota > Metazoa > Chordata > Chondrichthyes > Lamniformes > Cetorhinidae > Cetorhinus > Cetorhinus maximus. The sequence continues at coordinate 19,791 of NW_027598798.1, forward strand.
GGGGGAGGGGAGTGGGGAGAGCGGGGGAGGGGAGTGGGGAGAGCGGGGGAGGGGAGTGGGGAGAGCGGGGGAGGAGGGCGGGGGAGGGGAGCGGGGAGGGCGGGGGAGGGGAGCGGGGAGGGCGGCGGAGGGAGCGGGGGAGGGGAGTGGGGAGGTGAGTGGGGGGAGGAGAGTGGGGGAGGTGAGCGGGAGAGGAGAGTGGGGAGAGCGGGGGAGGGGAGTGGGGAGAGCGGGGGAGGGGAGCGGGGTAGGGGGAGTGGGGGAGGTGAGCGGGAGAGGAGAGCGGGGGAGGGAGAGCGGGGAGGGGAGAGCGGGGGAGGGGAGAGCGGGGGAGGGATTAGGGAGAGCGGGGGAGGGGAGTGGGGAGAGGGGGAGGGGAGTGGGAGAGGTGGGGAGTGGGGAGAGCAGGGGAGGGGAGCGGGGGAGGGGAGTGGGGGAGGTGAGCGGGAGAGGAGAGGAGGAGTGGGGAGAGCGGGGGAGTGGAGAGCGGGGGGAGGGAGAATGGGGGAGGGATTGGGGAGAGCGGGGGTGGGGAGAGCGGGGGTGGGGAGCGGGGGTGGGGAGCGGGGAGAGTGGGGGAGGGGAGCGGGGGAGGGGAGCGGGGGAGGGGAGCGGGGGAGGGTAGAGCGGGGGAGGGGAGTGGGGGAGGGGAGCGGGGGAGCGGGGGAGGGGACAGCAGGGGAGGGGAGAGCGGGGGAAGGGAGAGTGGGGGAGGGATTGGGGGAGAGCGGGTGTGGGGAGAGCGGGAGAGGGGAGTGGTGAGAGCGGGGGAGGGGAAGTGGGGAGAGCGGGGGAGGGGAGCAGCGAGAGCGGGGAGGAGAGGGGAGAAGGGGGAGTGAGAGGGTTAATCTCCGATAGGGGAACAGGCTGCCCGGTGTCTGTAACTGGGGGAGAGGGGGGCAGTGAGAGGGTTAATCTCCGATAGGGGAACAGGCTGCCCGGTGTCTGTAACTGGGGGAGAGGGGGGCAGTGAGAGGGTTAATCTCCGATAGGGGAACAGGCTGCCCGGTGTCTGTAACTGGGGGAGAGGGGGGCAGTGAGAGGGTTAATCTCCGATAGGGGAACAGGCTGCCCGGTGTCTGTAATGGGAGGGGAGCAGGGTTGGAGGGTTGAATCTTACACTTTACCTGGATTGATTGATCAGTCCAGTCTGTCAGTCTGACCCGAGTGTCTCTCATGGGATTTTAACATTTTAACCAGACCGGTGAGATCAGTGTGCGGTGAATTCTGACACAGCCGGTCACCTACACTCAAGAAACAATTACAATTATGGGAAAAACAATGTTTTATCACTGGTGTCAGAAAGACAGGGCGAGGGAGAGAGATGGAGATGCAGAAATATCTGTAAATGTTTGTGTAGGTATTTACTGAGACTGGAGTTATAGACCAGTTACACACATAAACACACATACACACAGACCTATCTACTGACGCACACACACACACACACACACACTCACACACACACACACTCACACTGGCACACACACATACACACAGACTGGTACACACGCACTTACACACAGACACACACTGGCGCACACACACACGCAGACTGATGCACACATGCACCCGTGCACAGATACACACACAGACTGACACACACACACACACACACTGGTGCACACACACATACACACAGACCTATCTACTGACACACACACACACACACTGGTGCACACACACATACACACAGACCTATCTACTGACACACACACACACACACACACTGGCTCACACACACATACACATAGACCTATCTACTGACACACACACAAACACACACACAGGCGCACACACACATACACACAGGCTGGTAAACACGCACTTAGACACAGACAAACACTGGCGCCCACACACACGCAGACTGATGCACACATGTTCCCGTGCACAGACGCACACACACACTGACACACACACTTGCACACACACACACACACAGACTGACACACACATGCAGACTGATACAGATAGACGCAAGCATGCATAGACAAACACGCAGGTTGATACACACAGACTGACACACACATCCAGACAGACTGACACACAGAAACTGATACACACACAAACAAAGACTGATACACGCACACACTCAAACATAGACTGACACACACATTGACACACAGAAACACTGACACACACATTTGGACTGACACCCACAGACTGGTACACCCACACATATAGGCTGACAGACACACAGACGCATACATACATTTACATGAACACAGTTACACACACTGACACACACACACATTCGCACACACAAACACTGACGCACACACTAACTGATGCACATACAGAGACTGTCTCTCATATGCTGATAAAGACACAAACACACACAATCTTTCTCTCTTTCCCTAATTGTTCCGTTCTCCATTGCAACACAAAAAATCACATACAGACTAACAGCTCCATCCTGAGGCCAAGATACCCACACACAATCTCTTCCCCAAGAGGCACCTCAGCATCGTCAAACTGATAATGGACCGGAGAGGTTTCAGCCCGGTGTTCGAGCGCAGTAACGAGAGGTGTCAGAGCCACAGTCCGACAGTGCGGCGCTCCCTCAGCACTGACCCTCCGACAGTGCGGCTCTCCCTCAGCACTGACCCTCCGACAGTGCGGCTCTCCCTCAGCACTGACCCTCCGACAGTCCTGTCGGTGGCCGGTGCGGCGGGGGAGGGGTGGAACGTGGGGGTTGCGGAGGTGGGGGTGAGGGGGGAGAGGGGGTGCTGGGAAGTGGGTGATCTCACTGACGCGTTGCACGGGGATGCCACAATGCCGGTACTGGAGGCGGATTCGCATCTTCAGCGGTTGCTGCCGGGGTGGGAGGGGGATCAAAAATACAAAAATAATTCACCGCCGGACTCGTCCATTCGGCCCATCGAGTCCCTCCTGTCCCATCTCCTCCTGGAACCATTCGCCATCTCCGCTTCCTCCCCCAACCCCACTCCCCTCCTCCTTGTAGCAGCGAGTCCCGGGTCGTCTCCTCTCGCCGCTGGAAAAAAACTCCCCCTTCGCCTCCCCCGACTACCCCCACCACCCCCCACACTTAAATCCGTCTGCCCCACACCCCACCCCTGCCCAGCCCCCGGACAATTCCTCCTCCCGTCAGCGAACGGGGACAGAGTTTCCCCCTCCGCCTCCTCCACCTTCCGCAAACCTGTCCTACTCGTGTCGGCCTCCGTCAGATCTCCCCTCGATCGCTCAGCAAACGGGGACAAAGTTTCCTCCTCCCCCTCCGCCTCCTCCACCTTCCGCAAACCTGTCCTACTCGTGTCGGCCTCCGTGAGATCTCCCCTCGATCGCTCAGCGAACGGGGACAGAGTGTCCTCCTCCTCCTCCACCTTCCGCAAACCTGTCCTACTCGTGTCTGCCTCCGTCAGATCTCCCCTCGATCGCCTTCACTCCGGAGGGAAACGATCCCAGCTCCTCCAACCCTAACCCCCTGACGCTCAAAATCCTCTCCCTCCCATCATTCCCCGGGGGAACCGTCCCGGGAAATCTCCCTCCTCCGCACCCTCCCCCCGGGACCCTCGCCTCCTCCCTACCGTGTGTCCGGAGCGGGACGCGGCGCTCCGGTCGTGTCCTGACCGGGAGCATTTACAAACGTTCCAAATAACGTCCCAGCGTTTGCGCCCGGTGCCTCTATTTGTGAAGCCCCCTTTCCCATCGACTCCTCTAACCCCGCGCCCCCCTCGGTGTGTGTGTGCCGCTACCTGGAAAGATCGATACGCCTGATCGCCCAGATCCCGCTGCTCCCTCCCCACCCCCGAACGCTCTTCAGGAATGTACCGTTAAGTCTACGTGTCCTCTGGCTGGTCCCTTCTGCCCAGAACACACCCGCCCTCGCGCGTCCCTGTGTTAAACTGCAGCCGCCCCTTCTCCGCCCAGGTCGCTCGGCCATCGCTGTCCGCTTGCCGGTGATCGCGGGTGCCTCTCGCTGTTGATCAGCCACTCCCCACTTGCCCTACCCACCCCCAACCCCTCTCAAACCAGCTCCACACCCGACGGGCGACTGTTATCGGCAAAGCGTAGCGCGGTGGCCGAGGCACAGCACGATCCCATGGCCGCGCGGGGACGGTGTCGATCGGCGACTCGCTGGCGGGTTTCGCTGACGCGATGGTGCCGGGTTTGTGTTGGACCCCGTCCCCACCCGCCAATCGGCACTCACCGCGCACCAGCCCTCCCTACACCCCTCTCCCACCTCCGACAGTGCGGTGCTCCCTCAGCACTGACCCTCCGACAGTGCGGCTCTCGCTCAGTAATGCCCCTCGGACAGTGCGGCTCTCCCTCAGCACTGACCCTCCGACAGTGCGGCTCTCGCTCAGTAATGCCCCTCGGACAGTGCGGCTCTCCCTCAGCACTGACCCTCCGACAGTGCGGCTCTCCCCCTCAGCACTGACCCTCCGACAGTGCGGCTCTCCCCCAGCACTGACCCTCCGACAGTGCGGCTCTCCCTCAGCACTGACCCTCCGACAGTGCGGCTCTCCCTCAGTACTGACCCTCCGACAGTGCGGCTCACCCTCAGCACTGACCCTCCGACAGTGCGGCTCTCCCTCAGCACTGACCCTCCGACAGTGCGGCTCTCCCTCAGCACTGACCCTCCGACAGTGCGGCTCTCCCTCAGCACTGACCCTCCGACAGTGCGGCTCTCCCTCAGCACTGACCCTCCGACAGTGCGGCTCTCCCTCAGCACTGACCCTCCGACAGTGCGGCTCTCCCTCAGCACTGACCCTCCGACAGTGCGGCGCTCCCTCAGCACTGACCCTCCGACAGTGCGGCTCTCCCTCAGCACTGACCCTCCGACAGTGCGGTTCTCCCTCCGTACTGACCCTCCGACAGTGCGGCGCTCCCTCAGCGCTGACCCTCCGACAGTGCGGCTCTCCCTCAGCACTGACCCTCCGACAGTGCCTCTCCCTCAGCACTGACCCTCCGACAGTGCGGCTCTCCCTCAGCACTGACCTCCGACAGTGCGGCTCTCCCTCAGCACTGACCCTCCGACAGTGGGACCTTCTCCCTGATGCGATGAGCAGACAGTGGATTGTGTTTTGAGCAATTAATTCCGGTCAAACTGTACACGTCCCAAAAGAAAGCACAGAAGCATCACAGTCGCTGGTGGCACAGTCGCCCAGCAGGAGGCGGAGAGAGAGACGGTTTGGCAGTGGGGGGTTTGGTGGGGGAGGGGTTGTTTCCCCGGTCAGTTGGATCGGCGGAATTTACCCCCCTCCCTCTCTTCACGGCCGCCCCCCTCCTGTGTTCACCAGGGCCCCTCAGACACACCGACACGTGCCATGGACTCCCTCTCCCCGGGGTCTCACCCTCCCCGTGCCCACGGCTGCCCCCACCCCCCTACCCTGTGGAGACCCCACTCGTTCCGAAGCTGGGGAGAGAGAGAGAGAGAGACTGGGGAGAGAGAGAGAGACTGGGGAGAGAGAGAGACTGGTGAGAGAGAGAGAGGAGAGACTGGGGAGAGAGAGAGTGAGAGACTGGGGAGAGAGAGAGAGAGAGACTGGGGAGAGAGAGAGACTGGGGAGAGAGAGAGAGAGAGAGACTGGTGAGAGAGAGAGAGAGAGAGACTGGGGAGAGAGAGACTGGGGAGAGAGAGAGACTGGGGAGAGAGAGAGAGAGAGAGACTGGGGAGAGAGAGACTGGGAGAGAGAGAGAAAGAGAGAGAGAGACTGGGGAGACAGAGAGACTGGGGAGAGAGAGAGAGAGACTGGGGAGAGCGAGAGAGAGAGAGGCTGGGGAGAGAGAGAGAGAGAGAGAGAGACTGGGGAGAGAGAGACTGGGGAGAGAGAGAGAAAGAGAGAGAGAGACTGGGGAGACAGAGAGACTGGGGAGAGAGAGAGAGACTGGGGAGAGAGAGAGAGAGAGAGACTGGGTAGAGAGAGAGAGAAACAGAGAGAGAGAGAGACTGGGGAGAGAGAGAGAGAGACTGGGGAGAGAGAGAGAGAGAATAGGGATAGAGAGAGAGAGAGACTGGGGGAGAGAGAGCGAGAATAGGGTTAGAGAGAGAGAGACTGGGGGGGGAGAGAGAGAGAGAATAGGGATAGTGAGAGAGAGAGACTGGGGGAGAGAGAGAGAGAATAGGGATAGAGCGAGATAGAGACTGGGGGGAGAGAGAGAGAATAGGGATAGAGAGAGAGAGAGACTGGGGGGGAGAGAGAGAGAGAATAGGGATAGAGAGAGAGAGAGACTGGGGGGCGAGAGAGAGAGAATAGGGATAGAGCGCGATAGAGACTGGGGAGAGAGAGAGAGAGAATAGGAATAGAGAGAGAGAGCGACTGGGGAGAGAGAGAGGGGCTGAGGAGAGAGAGAGAGAGAGACTGGGGAGGGAGAGACTGATTGGGGAGAGAGAGGGAGACACTGAGACTGAGGAGAGACAGAGAGAGAGAGACAGAGACAGAGAGGAGAGAGAGACAGAGACAGAGACAGACAGAGACAGAGAGAGAGAGAGACAGAGACAGAGACAGACAGAGACAGAGAGAGAGAGAGACAGAGACAGAGACAGAGACAGAGAGAGAGAGAGACAGAGACAGAGACAGAGACAGAGAGAGAGAAGAGACAGAGAGAGATGAAGAGAGAGAGACAAACAGACTGAGGAGTGAGAGGAAGAGAGACGGGAGAGAGAGATGCAGGGGAGAGCGATCAGGGAGAGGGAGAATGAATGGGAGAGAGAGACAGAGAGAGAGAGACTCGGAGAGAGAGAAAGATTGGGAGAGAGAAAGATTGGGAGAGAGAGAGAGATTGGGAGAGAGAGAGAGATTGGGAGAGAGAGAGAGATTGGGAGAGAGAGAGAGATTGGGAGAGAGAGAGAGATTGGGAGAGAGAGAGATTGGGAGAGAGAGAGAGATGGGGAGAGAGAGACCAATGGTGCCAAGCACAAAGGAGAGGAGGGAGAAGATGAGCAGAGCGAAGAGAACGAAGAATCAGAGGAGGAGAGAGGAAAAGACGAGGTAAAGGGGAGCGAGGGGGAACGGAGGAGGGAGGGAGATAGTGAAGCAGAGAGAAAGGAGAGAGACAGTGAGGTGCTCGAGGAGAGCGACAGAGAGAGAGAGAGAAAGGAAGGGGCAACAGAGAGAGAGAGAGAGAGAATAGGAAGAGGTGAAAGTGAGGGAGAGGGAGAGGGGAGAGAGGGAGAGGAAGAGAGAGTCTAGCCGAGGGAGCCGGAGGTGTCCGATCAGGAAGAGGGACGAATGAGGAGGCCGACAGTTCTTCAATAAAAATCACACCCACACAATCTCTTCCGCAGATTCCCCTCCGCTCCGGCCTCCATGGGGGTCTTTGTTGTTCCTGGCCAGCCGGCTGTCGCCCACCCACCCCCCCCGGAGAGGGTCCGGGATCCTGTCGGTGGCCGGTGGGGTGAGGGGTGGAACGTGGGTGTTGCGGAGGTTGTGGAGGGGGAGGGGCGGTGCTTCGGGCGCCCACTGGTAACTCAGCCGCCGACGCTCCCCCAGCTCCCCGGGTATGGTCACTGCCAGGCTTGTGCTGGGAAGTGGGTGATCTCACTGACGCGTTGCACGGGGATGCCACAATGCCGGTACTGGAGGCGGATTCGCATCTTCAGCGGTTGCTGCCGGGGTTGGAGGGGGAGCAAAAATACAAAAATAATTCACCAAAAATAATTCACCCATTCGGCCCATCGAATCCCTCCTGTCCCATCTCCTCCTGGAACCATTCGCCATCTCCGCTTCCCACCCCCCCACCACTCCCCTCCTCCTCGTAGCAGCGAGTCCCGGGTCGTCTCCTCTCGCCGCTGGAAAAAAAACTCCCCTTTCGCCTCCCCCGACTACCCCCACCACCCCCCACACTTAAATCCGTCTCCCCCACACCCCACCCCCCTGCCCAGCCCCCGGACAATTCCTCCTCCCGTCAGCGAACGGGGACAGAGTCTCCTCCTCCTCCTCCTCCACCTTCCGCAAACCTGTCCTACTCGTGTCGACCTCCGTCAGATCTCCCCTCGATCGCCTTCGCTCCGGAGGGAAACGATCCCAGCTCCTCCAACCCTACCCGCTGTCGCTCAAAATCCCCTCCCTCCCATCATTCCCCGGGGGAACCGTCCCGGGAAATCTCCCTCCTCCACACCCTCCCCCCGGGACCCTCGCCTCCTCCCTACCGTGTGGCCGGAGCGGGACGCGGCGCTCCAGTCGTGTCCTGACCGGGAGCGTTTACAAACGTTCCAAATAACGTCCCAGCGTTTGCGCCCGGCTCTCCCTCAGCGCTGACCCTCCGACAGTGCGGCTCTCCCTCAGCGCTGACCCTCCCACAGTGCGGCTCTCCCTCAGCACTGACCCTCCGACAGTGCGACTCTCCCTCAGCACTGACCCTCCGACAGTGCGGCTCTCCCTCAGCACTGACCCTCCGACAGTGCGGCTCTCCCTCAGCACTGACCCTCCGACAGTGCGGCTCCCCCTCAGCACTGACCATCCGACAGTGCGGCTCTCCCTCAGCACTGACCCTCCGACAGTGCGGCTCTCCCTCAGCACTGACCCTCCGACAGTGCGGCTCTCCCTCAGCACTGACCCTCCGACAGTGCGGCGCTCCCTCAGCACTGACCCTCCAACAGTGCGGCTCTCCCTCAGCACTGACCCTCCGACAGTGCGGCGCTCCCTCAGCACTGACAGAGGGCTTGTTGCTTCCAGGGTTACCCCACTGCGCTATTCTAGGCCGTTCCACGTTTCCGATGCGCGGGACTCACCTTTTGTGGGTTGAGGAGCTGCACAACCTGTGTGAGCGATCCCGAGCCCTGTGCAGGTACCACACTCCCACTGGGAGACAGGAGCTGCAACTGGATAGACTGAGGGATAGAGACAGAGAGAGAGAGAGAGAGAGAAAGAGAGAGACAGAGATAGAGATAAAGGGAGAGACAGTGAAAGAGACAGAGAGAGGGAGAGAGACAGAGAGAGGGAGAGAGAGAGAGGGAGAGAGAGAGGGAGACAGACAGACAGAGAGAGAGACAGAGAGAGAGTGATAGAGAGATAAACAGAGAGAGAGAGAGAGCAAGGCAGAGAGAGAGAGAGACAGAGAGAAAGGCAGAGAGAGAGCGAGAGAGAGACAGAGAGATAAAGGGAGTGACAGAGAAAGAGCCAGAGAGAGAGAAAGAGCAACAGAGAGACAGAGAGAGGGAGAGAGACAGAGAGAGGGAGAGAGATAGAGACAGAGAGAGACAGAGTGAGAGAAACAGAGAGAGACAGAGAGAGAGAGAGATAGATAGAGAGAGAGACAAAGAGAGACAGAATGAGACAGAGAGTGACAGAGAGCAGACAGACAGAGCGAGGGAGAGGGATAGAGAGAAAGAGACAGAGATAGGAAGAGAGAGAGACAGAGAGAGATGGGGAAAGAGAGAGAGAGACAGGCGGAGGGAGAAGAGGACAGAGAGAGACGGAGAGAGAGAGAGAGAGAGAGGGAGAGAGAGAGAGGGAGAGAGGGGGAGAGGCAAGGGTGAGGGGGGAAAGCGAGATGAGGAGAGACAGAGAGAGAGAGAGGCAGAGCGAGAGAGGGAGAAGTGGAGAGAGAGGGAGAAGGGGAGAGAGAGGGAGAAGGGGAGAGAGAGGGAGAAGGAGAGAGAGAGGGAGAAGGAGAGAGAGAGAGGTCAGTCGGAACCGGAACACCTTTCTGCAGGGCCGATCTCGGGCAGGGGGTCTCTCTCCCCGAGTCTCGACGCGCTTAGACCCCCTTTCGTTTCGTCCACGTTCTCTCAGGGGGTGGGGGTTCAAACACTGACCTCTGACCTTTCGCCCTCCAGAGGCCTGGCGATGGGTGGGGTGGGGTGGGTTTGGGGAGCCCAGGGGTGAAGGATCTCCTGCTGCAGTTGTGCAGAGACTCGGTGAGCCCACACCGGGAGTACCGTGGTCCGGCCTTGGGTCCCCTCGTCCTCGGGAAGGATAGAATTGGCGTGGAGGGAGCGCAGCGGGATTGTGGTTCGTGGAGAGATGGGGGAGACTTTGGCCTGTCTCTTCTGGAGTCTGGAAGAGTTGAGAGGGGAATCTCAGGGGGGAACGCACGAGACTCGATGGAGTTGAGAAGGATGAGGTGGGGGGTGGGGGATCTGATTGAAACTTCCAGGATACTGAAAGGCCTGGGATAGAGTGGGACGCGGGGGAAGATGTTTCCATGAGTCGGAGAGACTAAGGACCCCCAAGGGGCACAGCCTCAGAGTCAAGGGAAGACCTTTGAGAACAGAGATGAGGAGAAACTTCTTTAGCCAGAGAGAGCGGTGAATCGATGGAATCCATTGCCACAGAAGGGCTGTGGAGGCCACGGGTCATTGAGTGTATTGAAGACCGAGATAGATAGGGTCTCGATTGGGTAAGGGGGGGATCAAAGGTGACGGGGAGAAGAAGGCGGGGAGAATGGGGGTTGAGAAAACTTATCGGCCTATGATTGAATGGCGGAGCAGACTCGATGGGCCGAATGGCCTAATTTCTGGGGGGGGGGTGGGAGTCTCAGGGTCAAGGGTCAGCCCTCTAGGACGGAGACGAGGAGCCATTTCTTCACTCAGTGGGGTCGCGAACCTCGGGAATTCTCGACCCCAGGGGCGTTGTGGATGCTCCAGCGTCAAATAGGGTTAAGGCCGGGGCAAGAGAGGTTTCGGGGTGTCCGGAGAGGGACAGTGGGCTGGGACCTGACCAGTGGCCAGTAACATTCGCGCCCCACACACACACACACACACACAAGTGTCAACAGGCAATGACCATCTCCAACAAGAGAGAATCCAACCATCGCCTCCCCTTGACGTTCAATGGTGTCACCATCACTGAATCCTCCCCCACTATCAACATCCTGGGGGTTACCATTGACCAGAAACTGAACTGGGGACCCAGCCCTATAAATACTGTGGCTACAAGAGCAGGTCAGAGGCTGGGAATCCTGCGGAGAGTCACTCACCTCCTGACTCCCCCCACCAAAGCCTGTCCACCATCGACAAGGCACAAGTCAGGAGTGTGATGGGGACACTCCCCACTTTGCCTGGATGAGTTGCAGCTCCCACAACCCTCGAGAAGCTCGACACCGTCCAGGACAAAGCAGTCCCCCCGCCCCGCTCGATCGGCACCCCATCCACCAACATTCACTCCCTCCCTCCCTCCACCGACGCACAGTAGCAGCAGCGTGTGTACCATCTACAAGATGCACTGCAGCAACTCGCCAAGGCTCCTTCGACAGCGCCGCCCAAACCCACCACCGCTACCGTCCAGGAGGACAGTATCGAGCCTGCTCTGCAGCGCAATCCCCTGCTCATCCACGGACCCCACCGCCCCCACCGCTTCTCCCCACCCACCCACCCCGCTTCTCTCCGGACTCCGGACTCCCGCTCTCCCCCGGACCCTCTGCTCTCACCTTGGGGACGGCCGCTTGGAACACAAAGTCAGTCATGTCGCTGCCAGTGGAGTTGGTGGCGTCCAGGGAGATGGACAGCAGCCTGGAGTTGGCGCTGGACAGCTCGAAGGAGAAGCTGATGGAGAGCCCGTCCTCCTCGTAGGCGACAATGGGAGGGATCGCCGCTGGTGCTGGAGAGAGAGAGAGAGAGAGAGAGAGAGTGAGAGATAGAGAGAGACGGAGAGAGGGATAGAGAGGTGGAGGGAGGGAGGGAGAGAGAGAGAGAGAGAGAGAGACAGATACACAGTCAGATATCAACGGGCACAGCACACGTTACAGTCCCAAACACCCGAGGGGAGAGAGAACGAGAGTGAGGCCATTCGGCCCTCCAACTCTGTTCTGTCCATGTGATAGAAACAAGTACAGCTTATCGCACACCGACAATGAATAGACTATAAAATCCCTCCAGCCCCTACACCCCTCCCTATCTCTGTAACCTCCTCCACTCCCCTACACCCCCTCCCTATCTCTGTAACCTCCTCCACTCCCCTACACCCCTCCCTATCTCTGTAACCTCCTCCACTCCCCTACACCCCTCCCTATCTCTGTAACCTCCTCCAGTCCCCTACACCCCCTCCCTATCTCTGTAACCTCCTCCACTCCCCTACACCCCTCCCTATCTCTGTAACCTCCTCCACTCCCCTACACCCCTCCCTATCTCTGTAACCTCCTCCCCTCCCCTACAACCCTCCCTATCTCTGTAACCTCCTCCACCCCCCTACACCCCTCCCTATCCCTGTAATCTCCTCCAGCCCCCTACACCCCTCCCTATCTCTGTAACCTCCTCCACCCCCCTACACCCCTCCCTGTGTCTGTAACCTCCTCCACTCCCCTACACCCCTCCCTATCTCTGTAACCTCCTCCACTCCCCTTACACCCCTCCCTATCTCTGTAACCTCCTCCAGTCCCTACAACCCTCCCTATCTCTGTAACCTCCTCCAGCCCCCTACACCCCTCCCTATCTCTGTAACCTCCTCCAGCCCCCTGCTCCCCTCCCTATCTCTGTAACCTCCTCCAGCCCCCTACACCCCTCCCTATCTCTGTAACCTCCTCCAGCACCCTACACCCCTCCCTATCTCTGTAACCTCCTCCAGCCCCTACACCCCTCCCTATCTCTGTAACCTCCTCCAGGCCCCTAGACCTCTCCCTATCTCTGTAACCTCCTCCAGCCCCCTACATCCCTCCCTATCTCTGTAACCTCCTCCAGCCCCTACAATCCTCTCTATCTCTGTAACCTCCTCCAGCTCCTACACCCCTCCCTATCTCAGTAACCTCCTCCAGCCCCCTACACCCCTCCCTATCTCTGTAACCTCCTCCAGCCCCCTACAACCCTC
>NW_027598799.1:0-30000 GCF_964194155.1 Cetorhinus maximus
GTGGGGTTGTGTGGGTGGGGTTGGGTGGGGTGCGGTGTGTTGGGTGCGGTGTGTTGGGGTGGGGTGGGATGGGGTGGGGTGGGGTGGGGTGCGATGGCGTGGGGTGGGGTGCGGTTGGGTGGGATGGGGTGGGGTGGGATGGGGTGGCGATAGGGGTGGGGTGGGATGGGTGGGGTGGGGTGGGGTGGGGTGGGATGGGCTGGGCTGGGGTGGGGTGTGGTGGGGTATGGTGGGGTGAGATGGGGTGGGGTGGGGGTAGGGGTGGGGGGGTTGGGTGGGCTATGGTGGGGTGGAGTAGGATGGGGTGGGATGGGGTGGGTTGGGGTGGGGTGGGGTTGGTTGGGGGTAGAGGTGGGGTGGGGTGGGATGGGGTGGGATGAGGTGGGGTGGGGATAGGGGTGGGGTGGGGTGGGGTGGGATGTGTGGGGTGGGTTGGGGTGGGGTGGGATGGCGTGGGGTGGAGTGGGGTTGGGTGGGGTGGGATGGGGTGGAGTTGGGTGGGGTTGGATGGAGTGGGGTTGGGTGGGGTGGGGTTGGGTGGTGTTGGGTGGGGTGGGGTGGGGTTTGGTGGGGTGTGATGGGGTTGGGTGGGGTTGGGTGGTGTGGGATGGGTTGGGGTGGGGTGGGGTTGGATGGTGTGGGGTGTGGTGGTGTGGGGTGGGGTTGTGTGGGGTTGTGTGGGTGGGGTGGGGTGGGGTGCGGTGTGTTGGGGTGGGGTGGGATGGGGTGGGAAGGGGTGGGGTGGGGTGCGATGGCGTGGGGTGGGGTGCGGTTGGGTGGGGTGGAGTGGGGTGGTTTGGGGTGGGATGGGGTGCGGTGGGGTGGGGTGGGATGGGTGGGGTGGGATGGGGTGAGGTGGGATGGGGTGAGGATAGGGGTGGGGTGGGGTGGGGTGGGATGGGGTGGGCTGGGGTGGGGTGTGGTGGGGTATGGTGCGGTGAGATGGGGTGGGGTGGGGGTAGGGGTGGGGGGGTTGGGTGGGCTATGGTGGGGTGGGGTAGGATGGGGTGGGATGGGGTGGGTTGGGGTGGGGTGGGGTGGGTTGGGGGTAGAGGTGGGGTGGGATGGGGTGGGATGAGGTGGGGTGGGGATAGGGGTGGGGTGGGGTGGGATGTGTGGGGTGGGTTGGGGTGGGGTGGGATGGGGTGGGGTGGAGTGGGGTTGGGTGGGGTGGGATGGGGTGGGGTTGGGTGGGGTTGGGTGGAGTGGGGTTGGGTGGGGTGGGGTTGGGTGGGGTGGGGTTGGGTGGTGTTGGGTGGGGTGGGGTGGGGTTTGGTGGGGTGTGATGGGGTTGGGTGGGGTGGGGTGGGGTTGGGTGGGGTTGGGTGGGGTGGGATGGGTTGGGGTGGGGTGGGGTTGGATGGGTGGGGTGGGGTTGTGTGGGGTTGTGTGGGTGGGGTGGGGTGGGGTGGGGTGCGGTGTGATGGGGTGGGGTGGGGTTGTGTGGATGGGGTTGGGTGGGGTGCGGTGTGTTGGGGTGGGGTGGGATGGGGTGGGAAGGGGTGGGGTGGGGTGCGATGGGGTGGGGTGGGGTGCGATTGGGTGGGGTGGGGTGGGGTGGGTTGGGGTGGGATGGGGTGGGGTGGGGTGGGGTGGGGATGGGGTGGGGTGTGGTGGTGTGGGGTGGGGTTGTGTGGGGTTGTGTGGGTGGGGTGGGGTGGGGTGCGGTGTGTTGGGGTGGGGTGGGGTTGGGTGGGGTTGTGTGGGTGGGGTTGGGTGGGGTGCGGTGTGTTGGGGTGGGCTGGGGTTGGCTGGGGTTGTGTGGATGGGGTTGGGTTGGGTGCGGTGTGTTGGGGTGGGGTGGGGTTGTGTGGGGTTGTGTGGGTGGGGTTGGGTGGGGTGGGGTTGGGTTGGGTGGGGTTGTGTGGGTGGGGTTAGGTGGGGTTGTGTGGGTGGGGTTGGGTGGGGTGGGGTGGGGTAGGGTGGGGTGGGATGTGGTGAGATGGGGTGGGGTGGGTTGGAGTCGGGTGGGGATGGTGTGGGGTGGGGTAGGGTGGGGTTGGGTGGGGTGGGATGGGGTGGGGTGGGGTTGGGTGGGGTGGGATGGGGTGAGTTGGGGGTAGGGGTTGGGTGTGGTGGGGTTGGGTTGTGTGGGATGGGCTGGGGCGGGGGTGGGGTTGGGTGGGATGTGGTGGGGTGGAGTGGGGTGGGGTGGGGTGGGATGGGGTGGGGTGGGGCTGGGTGGGGTTGGGTGGGATGGGGTGGGGTGGAGTGGGGTGGGTTGGAGTGGGGTGGGGTGGGTTTGGGTTGGGCGGTTGGGTGGGGTGGGATGGGTTGGGGTGGGGGTGGGGTTGGGTTGGGGTGGGGTGGGGTTGGGGTGGGGTGGGTTGGGGTTGGGGTGGGGTTGGGTTGGGGTGGGGTGGGGGTGGGGCTGGGGTGGGTGGGGGTGGGATGGGGTGGGGTGGGGTGTGTGGGGGTGGGGCGGGGTGAGGTGGGTGGGGTGGGGTGGGTGGGGGTGGGATGGGGTGGGGTTGGGGTGGGGTGGTGTGGGGTTGGGGTGGGGTGGGGCTGGGGTGGGGTGGGGGGAGGGAGAATAAAATTCTGGCCTTTATTGTGAAGTTGTGGCCGGGGTTTCTGTGCCCGTTGGCATCGGGCGTGGTCAGTGGTGTGAGCGGTCAATGTGGCAGGATCGGTTTCACAAAGCCAGTTAGCAGTGACCGCTCTGCCCGCTGATGGTGGGCGCGTTTCCCACCATCGGACGTCAGGAACCTCATTGTAATACATCAGCCCGCCTGACTCACCCCCACCCCCACCCCCACCCCCGCTGGGTCACCCGCCTGACTCACCCCCAACCCCACCCCCACCCTCGCTGGGTCACCCGCCTGACTCACCCCCACCCCCACCCCCGCTGGGTCGCACGCCCACGCCTGTGCATAAACCACCTGCACCCGGTGAGCCGCACTCCGCTCGGGACTTCGAGGTTTGTTTGCCCACCTTGCTTCGGGCAGCACTCACAGTCTCAGCGCCAGGCTTCACAGGCAGCACCACATCACTGTTAGGGGGTCTCACAGGCAGATATCTACCCACCAGACCAACCGTGAGGCCGGGGGGTGGCTTTTCAATGGCTGCGGGGCTAGGGCTTGCTTGGGGAAGGGGGTGAAGTGGCCTCAGGCAAGGGAAGAGGCTGCAGGGTGAGGGCTGTACTGGGAAAGGAGGGTATCCCAGGGTGTGTGTGGGGGGCACATGTTGATCTGTGCAAGTGTCCTCAGGATGGTGAGGGTTGAGGTGTCAGTCTCCAGAGGAGATGATGCCAGATGGAGATGTGAGGGTGTGTGTGAGAGAATGGGTGGTGATGTCCCTTGAGCTGGCAGTGAGTGAGATGCCAGTGAATGTGTGATGGGCTGGTGAGTGTGTGAGTTTCGAGTGATGAGATGGTTTCCTTACCCTGGCTGCACTGCTGAGGTCATTCATCCTCTACCTGCACTGGATGGCCAACCTCTTCTGTGCAGCATTGGCATTGACCACCCCTGCCACCACCTGCCATGCTGGATTGGTGATGGTGCTGCCAGTCCTGTGGCCAGAGCCAGGGTAGAGGATATCATGGTGGGCCACCATGGCATCCAAATGGCATTCCAGAGACACGTCACTAAACCTGGGGGCTGCCATCTTTTTGCCTTTTGTGGACATCTTCCTATCGTAGTCAATGGGCTGGAAGCACGGAGATGTGTGCACATGGCTGGACTTTAAATATGGTGCCTGGCGTGATGGAGCGGCGAGGCGATGGCGTGGCAGTCGAATGAGAGCTCGCCATGGAAAGGGCGTGTTTTCTGGGAATGCAGGGATAATGTGAGGGGCTTGGGCAATACAGTGTGGAAACCCACCATCGCACAGTGTGATTGTAGTGGAGAGGGTGCAGAGGAGATTCACCAGGATGCTGCCTGGGCTGGAGGGTCTGAGCTATGAGGAAAGATTGGATAGGCTGGGGTTGTTTTCCTCGGAGCAGCAAAGGTTGAGAGGGGACCTAATAGAGGAGTATAAGATTGAGGGGCATAGTTAGGGTGGATAGGAAGGCACTTTTTCCATTAGTAAAGGGGTCAATAACCAGTGGGCATAGATTTAAGGTAAGAGGTAGAAGGATAAGAGGGGAGTTGAGAAATGTTTTCACCCAGAGGGTGTGGGAGTCTGGAACTCACTGCCTGAAAGTGTGTTTGAGTCAGAAACTCTCGTAACATTTAAGAAGTATTTAGATATTCACTTGCATTGCCATAGCCTCCAGGGCTATGGGCCAAGCGCTGGGAAATGGGATTAGTGTAGCCAGATCTTTGTTGACTGGTGCAGACACAATGGGCCAAATGGCCTCCTTCTGTGCTGGAGACATCTATGAGTCTATGAGTCTATATCTGTGCAAATCTGGGACGGTTGTGTCCCCTAGTTCGAGGCTTTTTCATGAGGGAAACCATCCTCTCCGCATCTACCCTGTTGAGCTCCCTCAAAATCTTATGTTTCAATAAAATCATCTCTCATTCTTCTAAATTCCAATGAATATAGATTCAACCTGCTCAACCTTCCTATCTTCACTGCCCTCTCCTTCCTCCTCTGTATCTCTGCTGCCCTCTCCTGCCCTCTCTTTGCACTCTCTATCTTTCCTGCCCTCTCCTTGTCGCTCTCTCTCTCCACTCTCTGTCTTTTCAGCCCTCTCCTTCCCTCTCTCTCTCTTGTCCATCTCTGCTGCCCTCTCCTTCTCTCTCTCTCTCTCCGCTCTGTCTTTTCAGCCCTCTCCTTCCCTCTCTCTCCATCCTTTATCTCACTACACTCTCCACTCTTTCTCTCTCCACTCTGTAATCTTCACTGCCCTCTCCTCTCTCTTTCTCTCTGCTCTCTATCTCTGCTGCCCTCTCCTTCTCTCTCTCTCTCCACTCTCTGTCTTTTCAGCCCTCTCCTTCCCTCTCTCTCCATCCTTTATCTCACCACACTCTCCTCTCTCTCTCCACTCTGTAATCTTCACTGCCCTCTCCTCTCTCTTTCTCTCTGCTCTCTATCTCTGCTGCCCTTTCCTTCTCTCTCTCTCTCTGCTCACTAGCTTCGCTGCCCTCTCCTTGATCTGTTGAGTTCTCCAGGTATCTGCCCCCTGTATCTGGGCAGCACTGTAGAAACAGAAGCTGTTGTTCCCCATGTTGAAGATCAAACCGAAGCTGATGAGAACCTCCACCTTTTGAGATCCTTTGAAAGAATGAATTAAATTGAGGTCTTTATATCCTGGGAATATTTGGCCCCTCATGGATATTGTGCCATTCTATTCCTGTTACAGCAATGAGGATGAAGAGAGAGAGAAAAATTGAACAAAGGTTAGAAAATAGACAACAAAGGATTTGTTCAGTGATTCGGGGAATAGACTTCAATGCAAAGAGTCTAGTGAATAAGGCAAATGAACTGAGGGCACAGATAGACACTTGAAAGGATGAGATCATAGCCACTACTGAAATGTGTCATAACAAAGGACAGTAAAGGCAGCTCAATAAACCTTGTTTCAGCGTATTTAGACGTGATAGAGACAGGGATAAGAAAGGATTGGGGGAGCCGGGCCATACTATTAGGTAAAGAAACATTTATAGCTGTGGATGGGCAAAGGTAGCGTAGATGAGGAGTTCATAGAATGTTTTTGGGATAGTTTCTTAGAACAGCACGTTCTGGAGCCAACCAGAGAGCAGGCTATACTAGACCTGGTATTGAGCAACAAGGTAGGATTAATTGATAACCTCCTGGTGAAGGCACCCCTAGGTAGCAGCGATCATAATATGATTGAATTTTACATTCAGTTTGAGGGAGAAACGAATGTGTCCAAGACTCGTATTTTACACTTAAATAAGGGCAATTATGGGGCAGGAAAGCAGAGCTAGCTAAAGTGAACTGGCAAATGTGGTTAAGGGAGAGGTCAATAGATGTTCAGCATCAGGCATTTAAAGGGATATTTCAGAATACACAGAATATATACATTCCAGAGAGAAAGAAAAATTCCAAGGGGAGGACCCACCATCCATGGTTAACCAAAAAGTTAAAGACAGAATCAGACTTAAAGAAAAAGCAGATAATTGTGCAAAGACAGGTGGCAGGTCAGAAGATTGGAAAGAATATAAAGAACAGCAAAGAATGACAAAAAGATTAATAAGGAGGGAAAAATGAGAGAATGCAAGAAAGCTGGCTAGAAATATAAATGTGGATAGTAAGAGTTTTTAAAGATATTTAAATAAGAGAGTTGGTCCTGTAGAGAGTGCGTCTGGGGAATTGATAATGGAAAGTAGGGAGATGGTGGATGAATTGAACAAGTATTTTGCTTCCGTCTTCACTATAGAGGACACAAGGAACATCCCAGAGATAGCTGTAAATCAGGAAATGGAAGGGAGGGAGGAACTCAGGAAAATTACAATCACCAGGGAAGTGGTATTGAGCAAATTGTTGGGGCTGTGGACTGACAAATCCCCAGGTCCGGATGGACTTCACTCTAAGGTTTTGAAAGAAGTGGCAAGTCAGATAGTTGATACACTGGGTTTAATTTTCTAAAATTCCTTGTCACATGAGCAGGGACATGTCAATCACTTGAATGTTCAAACATTTTTAAAACCCTCATGAAACCTCATCCCGCCTGTGGATGAGGTTTTGATGTTTTCTCTGAAGCCCGCCAGGGCTCCCGGCCTGCCCGCCAACCTTTAAGGTTGGACAGGCAGCCCTGACAACGACCTCAATTAGGCAATTAACAGGCCTTAATGGGTCTTTGACAGTTCGGCAATTGGCTGCACGCCCGCCGAACTGAAAATCTAAATGACGGGGGTAACATCGGGGTGCACGCCTGACGTCACCCCCCCGTCATTTTACACATCGGCGTGCAGGCCCCGCCCCCACATGCCGGCCGGGAAATTCTGGCCCTAGATTTGACGCAGGTTCCTTAGATTGGAAAATAGCAAATGTAACCCCTTTGTTCAAAAAGCAGGGGGGAGACAGAAAGCAGGAAACTATAGGCCAGTTAGCTTAACATCTGCCATAGGGAAAAGGTTAGAAGCTATTATTAAAGGTGTTATATCAGGGCACTTAGAGAAATTCAAGGCAATCAGGCAGAGTCAACATGGTTTTGTGAAAGGGAAATCATATTTAACCAATTTATTGGGGTTCTTTGAAGGAGTCACATGTGTTGTGGATAAAGGGGAACCGGTGGATGTACTGTACTTAGATTTCCAGAAGGCATTTGATAAAGTGCCACATCAAAGGTTATTGCAGAAAATAAAAGCTCATGGTATAGGGGGTAACATATTGGCATGGATAGAAGATTGGCTGGCTAACAGGAAACAGAGAGTAGGCTTAAATGTGTCATTTTCTGGGTGGGAGGGTGTGATGAGTGGTGTGTCACAGGGATCAGTGCTGAGACCTCAACCTTTTACAATTTATATAAATGACGGATGAAGGGATGGACGGGATGGTTGTTAAATTTGCTGATGACACAAAGATAGGTAGGAAAGTAAGTTGTGAAAAGGACATAAGGGGGCTACAAAAAGATATGGATAGGTTAAGTGAGTGGGCAAAGATCTGGCAAATGGAGTCTAATGTGGAGAAATGTGACATTGTCCATTTTGGCAGGAAGAATAAAAAGGAAGCTTATTATCTAAATGGTGAGAGATTGCAGAGCTCTGAGATTCAGAGGGATCTGGGTGTCCTAGTGCATGAATCACAAAAGGTTAGTATGCAGATACAGCAGGTAATTAGGAAAGCTAATAGAATGTTATCATTTATTGAGGGGAATTGATTACAACAGGAGGGAGGTTATGCTTCAGTTGTACAGGACACTGGTGAGACCACATCTGGAGTATTGTGTACAGTACTGGTCTCCTTATTTAAGGAAAGATGTAAATGCGTTGGAAGCAGTTCAGAGAAGGTTTACCAGACTAACACCTGGAATGGGCGGGTTGTCTTATGAGGAAAGGTTGGACAGGTTAGGCTTGTATCCACTGGAGTTTAGAAGAGTAAGAGGCAATTTAATTGAAACCTTTAAGATCCTGAGGGGTTTTGACAGGGTGGATGTGGAGAGGATGTTTCCTCTTGTGGGAGAATCTAGAATTAGGGGTCACTGTTTAAAAATAAGGGGTCACCATTTAAGTCAGAGATGAGGAGAAATATTTTCTCTCAGAGGTTAGTGAGTGTTTGGAACTCTCTTCCTCAAAAGGCGGTGGAAGGAGAGGCTTTGAATATTTTTAAGGCAGAGCTGGATAGATTCTTGATAAACAAGGGGGTGAAAGGTTATTGGGGGTTGGCAGGAATGTGGGGTTGAGGTTACAATCAGATCAGCCATGATCTTATTGAATGGGGGAGCAGGCTCGAGGGGCCGAGTGGCCTAATCCTGCTCCTGATTCGTATGTTCACATCTTCGTATGTATGTTTGTATATGATCAAAGGATCATCAAATAAGTCCACAGGATTTGAACTGAAGGAAAAAAGTAGTCAGACTATTTGGAGTGTACTGTAGACCCCCAAACAGTCAGAGGGGTTTATAAATCAAATATGTAGGTCAATACCTGAGAAGTGCAAAAACAAGAGGGAAATAGTTGTGGAAGATGCCAGGTAGCCTAATATTAACCGAGATATAATCAGTACTAAAGGCACAGCCAGAGCAAAGGTTTTAAAAAGCGTTCAGGAGAGCTTTTATAGCCAGTACATCATAAGCCCAACAAGAGACGGGGTGGTGGGTGCGTTCTGGGGGAAGGGGGTTCCCCTTGTCTGGCAGGTGTAGTGGGTGGGCCCGGGAGTGGCTGAACGGTGATCCACTGCCCGTGATCAGGTCCCACCCGTGATTTCACACTGGCTGGCCAATTCACTTTCATTCATTTATTAATGGGCTGAACAGCCCTGTATTGTCGGTGACTGCACTGCCGATTCCCACACACACCCACCATCCGAAATATCGTGCGAGTGAGCAACGACGCCAGGACACTCGCCCGACATCATCGCACAGTATTTCACGCTCGTGTGTACCAGGCCCACACACCGAGCTGCAAATCCAGCCCCTGGACTTAGCTTTCGGTAATGTAGCTGGGTCGGTGTGTGGGGTATCAGTGGGGAAACACTTTCCTGCTGGTGATCATATTTCATGTTGTTCGATTTAGAGCAGTTATGGAAAAGAATAAAGATAGACCAAGGTTAAAACAGTTAAACTAAGGGAAGGCCAATTTTGTTAAGATGATGAGATGTGATTTGGACAAAGTGGACTGAAAGCAGATACTTGGATGTAAATCAGTGTCAGAGCAGTGGGACACAGTCAAGGGGAGATGGAGAGGGTTTTTGCACAAAGAAAAAGGGTGGGACTTACATATCTAGACAACCCCCATCCTAAATGTCAAAGAGTAAACAGAGCAGGATAAGGCAAATAAGAGAGCTTATGTCAGATGCCAAAAGCTCAATAGTGCTGAAAGCCTTTGGGGGATTATAGAAAGTGCAAGGGTCAAATACAAACAGAAATCAGCAAAACAAAGAGAGAGGACATGAAAAAATGTTGGCAAGTGAAATCAAAGAAAATCCAAGACTATTTTATAAATATGTATATAAAGAGCAAGAATAAAAGGAAATAAGATTTACAATTATATCGCACTTCTCACAGCCACCAAATGTCTGCGAGTGCATTACAGTCAGTGAAACACTCTTTGAAGAGTTGTCGCTGTTGAAGTCATCAGGCAGTGAGCACTCAGCAAACTCCCACAGAAACACCGTGACAATGAACAGATCATCTGTTCCTTGTGATGTTGATTGAGGGGTAAACATTCGGCCAGGTCGCCAGTGATAAATCCCTGCTCTTTTCCGAAATGGTTCCAGGGAATCTTTTTCCCGAACTGGCATGAGGCCTTGGTTTAAAATCTCAGCTGAAAGACAGCACATCTGGCAGTGCAGGGCTCCCTCGGTGCTGCACTGGAGGGTTAGCCTGAATTATTGTGCTCAAGTCCTGGTGTGAGACTCGCAGACAGACTTGCAACTCAGGGGTGAGTGTGCGACCACATGAGCAGTGGCTGACACTAACTAAACCCAACTCACTAACTAAGGATAATTAAAGAAAGAATTCCTCGGACTGCTGTTCCCGTCGCATTCTGAGATCCACACTCAGTGCCATGCGCCACCATACGAACACACTCAACCTCTCTCTCCAGCAGCACCGACTCTTCCTATCGCCAAGCTGCCCTTGTCCCCAGTTCCATTTCATTCTTCATCTCATCCGATGCCTCAACAAGAAACTTTTCCTCTTTTTTTCAGATACCAAGGAATGCAAACTCCAACAACCTATTGACACCAACACCCGTCCAGAACCCTCCACCCCCTTCGCATCCCCCTGACCCTATCCTGTCTTCTAATCCCAGCCCTTGCTGTGTATTCACCTCCCTCTAACATTCCCCACTGATGCTGAACATTCAGTGCTCAGCAAAGGACTCAGTTTCATACCCTTATGCCCTCACCTCAATGAATTTCGGGCTCGGCACGAAGCTGACCTCTTCTTCCGCCATCTTCGTCTCTGTGCTCACTTCTTTGGGCAGGAGTCCTCTCCCCGTTCCACAGATCCCTTCACCCACCTCCAGTATGCTCCCTCCACCTGGACCCCTCCCCCTGGCCTCTTACCTGCTCTTGATCTTTTCATTGAGAACTGTCAGTGTGACATCAGTCGTCTCAATTTCTCTGCTCCTCTCACCCATTCTAACCTGTATCTCTCTGAACTCACCGCATTCCGTTCTCTCAGGTCCAACCCTGACTTTGTCATCAAACCTGCCGACAAGGGTGGTGCTGTTGTTGGCTGGCGCACTGACCTCTACCTGGCAGAGGCTGAGGGGGTGGCAGGTGGGTTCTGGTCTTGGTTTTTGGTAAATGAGGCTGGGTCAGTGGAAGGGGTATCAGTGGGAAAGTGGTGATCATCATTTATGTGGTGAGATTTAGAGCAGTTTAGAACGGGTGCCTCTGGCATGTCTTCCTTTTTCCTGAATCGAGGGACCCCCCACCCCAACCCCCGTGGTTGACAGGGCCCTCAACCATGTCCGGCCCATCTCCCGCGCATCCGCCCTCACACCTTCCCCTCCCTCCCAGAAACATGATAGGGTCCCCCTTGTCCTCACTTATCACCCCACCAGCCTCCGCATTCAAAGGATCATCCTCCGCCATTTCCACCAACTCCAGCATGATGCCACCACCAAACACATCTTCCCTTCACCCCCCTCCATCAGCATTCCATAGGGATCGTTCCCTCCGGGACACCCTGGTCCACTCCTCCATCAGCCCCTATACCTCAACCCCCTCCCACGGCACCTTCCCCTGGCACCTTGCCATGCAATCGCAGAAGGTGTAACACCTGCCCCTTTACCTCCTCCCTCCCCAACATCCAAGGCCCCTTTCAGGTGAAGCAGCATTTCACTTGCACCTCCTTCAATTTAGTCTACTGCATTCCCTGCTCCCAGTGTAGTCTCCTGCACATTGGAGAGACCAAATGGATGGGTGGCTGCTTTGAGGATCACCTTCGGTCTGTCCCCAAGCATTACCCAAACCTCCCTGTCGCTTTCCATTTTAACACTCCACCCTGCTCTCATGCCCACATGTCCATCCTTGGAGGAACAGCACCTCATCTCCTGATTAGGAAGTTTACAGCCTTCTGAACTTAACATTGAGTTCAACAACTTCAGACCATGAACTCTCCTCCATCTTGACCCCTTTTTTAATCCAATGGTTTTCCACAACACCCCTGGCACCTTCCCCCCACCCCCCGAAACAGGGACGTCTGTCATTCGTTCTTTTGTTTTGCTTTGACAGAGTACTGACCCTTGTTCTGTTAGTAACACATTCTGCTTTTACCTTTATACCACCATCAGCACCTTCTCTAATCTTTAACGCTACCATTAACACTCCCTTTATCCTGTGTCCGTGACATCTTTGTCAATGTCTCCTGAGCTCCCACCTATCCCTGACCTTCTATCCTGCTCCACCCCCTCTTAAACAGTATAAAATCCATCACATTTCTGCTTCTCCTTAGCTCTGAAGAAGAGTCATTCGGACTCGAAACGTTAAGTCTGTTTCTCTCCCCACAGGTGCTGCCAGACCTGCTGAGTCTTTCCAGCATTTTCTGTTTTTATTTCAGGTTTCCAGCCTCCGCAGTATTTTGCTCTTATATTAAGGAAAAAGTGAAGCGTATTAAAGGCCAAAATATGTGGCTTCTGGGGGCAGAAGGTGTGGGAGTGGTTCTTAATGAATACATTGTGCTGGACTTCACCAAAGAGAGGGCTGATGTAGTTAAGGAGGGAGAGTATGAAATATTGGATGGAATAGATGGAGGGAGAGAGGAAATATTAAGGGGTTTAGCATCCTGGGAAGTAGATAAATCATCACACCCGGATGAAGTTAAAAGGAGGAAGGAAGGAAGCCGTGACATCTCTCAGCCTCATCTTCCAATCCTCTCTGGCACCAGGCACGGTGCCCAGGACTGGAGAACACCTAACATTGTTTAAAAAGGTAGGAAGGGATAACCTTACAGCCCAGTTAGACTAACCTCTGTGGTGGGAAAATTATTGCAAAAAACTCTGAGAGAGAGAGACAGCATAAATCATCATTTCAAAAACTTGGATTCATCAAGGACGATTAAGGTAGATTTTCAAAAGGAAAATTTTGTCCGAAGAGTTTTTTTGTGTGTGGAGATAATAAGGATGGTTGATGAGGATATTGCATTTGATGCTCGACCTGAATTTTAACAGATTTTGACAGGGTCCCACACAGCAAATTGGTCAGTAAATTAAAAGCTCGTGGGATTCAAGAGAAAGTAGCAAGTTAGGTCCAAAATGAACTCAGAGGCAGGACACAGAGTTGTAATCAATGTCTGTTTTTGTGACTGGGAGGTTGTTTACAATGGGATTGCGCAGGGTTCCATACCATTGCTGTTCATGGGCTATATCAATAATTTAGACCTAAATGGAAGGGACATGATTAAGAATGTTGCAGATATGAAAGTTGTCCATGTGGTAGATAGTGAGGTGGATTGCTGTAGACTGCAGGAAGGTATCAATGGACTGGTCAGATGGGCAGAAAAGTGGCAAATGGAATTCAACCCAGAGAAGTGTGAGGCGATGTGTTTGGGGAGGTCAAGCAAGGCAAAGGATTAGAGAATAAATGGTAGGATAGTGAGATATGTAGAGGAACAGAGTGAATGCCCACAGATCCCTGAAGGTAACAGGACAGGTTTATAAGGTGGTTGGGAAGGTGTACAGGGTATTTTCCTTTATTGGTCAAGGCCTACAGAATAAGAGCAGGGAGGTTATGCTAGTGCTAGGGCTGAAAAAAAGCTAGCTAGACCACAGATAGAGGACTGGGTGCAGTGCCGGTCACTGCATTACAGGGAAGATGCGATCATACTGGAGAGGGTACGGAGGAGATTTATGAAATGCTGTCAGGAATGGAGAATTTTTGGTGTGAGGAAATAGACTGGGATTGTTTTCTTGTAACTGGGAGGAGGCTTATCCACCTGTTAACTTCCCATTCCTGCTTTAGCAGTGTCGGTATCACAGACTAATGTCCGTATTCAACATTTATATGGGCAGCTCCAGATAACCAAGCATGACCTACAGAGATGGTGGCCCTGATAATAAAAGCTTTTAAGTGGAAATAATCTACGATGGGTCCTGAAGATTTCCGGTGATGGAGCTGTGACTATTTCCTTTGGCAGCTTGTTCTATGGTGGGATTATTCTTGGGAAGAAAGATTGTTGATGCACAGTCTTGGAAACAAATGGCCTTTGTAGTTTGTGTGGACGGTGACCTCGTGTTTTGTCATTGCCAAGGGCACCAAGTACTTGTTTCTGTCAATTCCCTCCAGTCCTTTCCCTATTTGATAGAAGATGGTCAGTTTATTTTTCCCTTGTTGCTGCAGTGATTCCCATTCTCCAGGATGTGGCGCTGGTGTATTTCCCACACTGATTCATGGAGCATTGTGCAGCACCAGCTTTGAACCGTTTCAGTCTTATTTACATCGCTCGCCATATAAGGATCCCACACACAGCTTACATACTCCAGGGTTGGATGAACAAATATTTTGGATCTGTGGTCATGCTGTCCAAAGTCTCTCTGTTCCTCTACACTTCTCACTGTCCCACCAATTACTATGTAATCCTTTGCCTTGTTTCCCCCTCCCCAAATATCTCACCTCACACTTGCACGGAGCGAAATCCACTTGTCACTTTTCTGCGCACCTGACTGGTCCATTGATATCTTCCTGAGGAGATGATTCAGTGGAGCTGTATGAAATGATGAGGGACCTCAATAGCATGGATGCCAAAGGAGAGGTCAATAATCAGGCGCATGGGTTTAAAGTAAGGTGGGGAAAGGATTTGAAGGGAGTTAAGGAGAATTTTTTTCATTCAGAGGGTGGTGGGGGTCTGGAATCTACTGCCTTGGAGGGAGTGTAAGGGGAATGGAATATAAAAATCAGGACGTCTTCCTACAACTCTACAGGGCTTTGGGGAAACCACGCCTGGAATACTGTGCACAGTTTTGGTCTCCTGACTTAAGGAGGGATAGACCTGTATTGGAGCAGTTCCGAGAAGCTTCATTCAGCTGGTTCCTAGGGTGAAGGGATTTTCTTATGAGGAGACGTTCAGCAGGTTGAGTCTATTCTTAATGGAGTTTAGAAGAATGAGAGGTGATCTTACTGAAACATATAAGACTCTGAGGGGGCCTTGACCGGGTGGGTGCTGAGAGGTTGTTTCCCTTCATGGGGAATCTAGAACAAGAGTCAACAACACAGTCAAAAATAAGGGGTCTCCCATTTAAGATGGAGATGAGGAGGAATATCTTCTCTCTGAACATTGTTAATCTTTGCAATGCTCTTCCCCAGAGAGCAGTGGAGGCTGTGTCATTGAATATATTCAAGACTGAGTTAAACATATTTTTGATTGAGAAGGGAGTCAAGGGTTATGGGGGACAGACAGGAAAGTGGAGTTAAGGCCACAACCAGATCAGCCATGATCTTATTGAATGGTGAAGCAGGCTTGGTGGATCAAATGGCCTATTTCTTATGATCTTGTGCCTAATAGGGTGGTAGAGGCAGAAACCCTTATCACATTTAAAAAGCTAGTATGTGTTCTTGAAGTGCCATAACCTTCAGGGCTAGAAAGTGATGGAAACTGGGATTAGGCTGAATACTGCCCTTTTATCCAGCACAGATACGATGGGCCAAATGGCCTTAGTGCTGTAACTTTCTACAGCTCTATGAAAGCTAATGTTTTCCCTACCTGATCTGTAAGGGGCCTCAACTTTAACATACTAGCCTCTGAGCAGGAATGTCCCTTACTTCAACCAACAGAGAATGAAACAATGGAATAGAAGATTTTGGGTTGGGTAATGTACAGGAGGTCACTCTGTAAAACAATTGGGCACAGCAGGAGTGACGCCAGCTGCTCAACATCGCCCTCTGTTTCTTGTCTCCACAGGATGAAGATTATTGCTTTGATTGTGTTGGCCGCTTGCTGTGGTGTGGGGACCCTGGCATGTGGTAAGAGAAAAATCTTCCTCATTCAGAATCAGTTCAAACCTGTACTGAGCGTCAGATCCACGTATCACTCTGATACATGTAAGAACATAAGGAATAGGAGCAGGAGTAGCCCCTATGGCCCTCTGAGCTCTTATCACCATTCAATATGATCATGGCTGACCTTGGTCTTTAACTCCACTTCCCTGCCCACTCCCAATGTCCCTTGATACCCTGAGAGGCCAACAATCTGTCTCTCCCAGCCTTAAATGTATTTAATGATGGCGCCTCTCCAACCTTCAGGGTTAGAAAATTCCAAAGATTCACAACCCTTTGCGAAATGTAATTTCTCCTCATCTCAGTCCCAAATGATCAGCCCCCTTATCCTGAGACTGTGTCCCCTGTAAGTCTAAAGGCCCCTTAATGCATCCCGGAGAGTGTTGGCCACCACTTGGATAGCCAGAGTTTAGTGCGCTGCATGGCTGCCCCACTCCACCTGACCGATTGGTAGCAGCTTTGCCCACTGGACTGCAGGCTGTGCTCTCAGCTCAGACACAGGCATTCTCCTCACCCACACTGCAAGGCTGCACTGTTAGCCTGAACCATGGGGGAGATTGCTCCAAACCGGGATGATGACATTGCAAGGGGCTGTGAGCATCTCCACCAGTGACTGCCCCATGGCCAGATTTAGCGAGGAGATTGTACAACGTGTGCAGAATTCCACTAAAACGCTCATTAGTTTGCAGTCTGTGGCCGAGGGGTGAAAAGCTCTGGAGCACTTGGTGGCACTTTGATCCCTCTGCCTCAACCACAGGACAGCCCTTGATGCCCTCCCCCCCCCACTCCACACACCTCAACCTCGAAGTCCTTGAAGACCCTGGTGAGCGCTATACATCGTGACAGTGCACTCACCTCCGAGCTCCCTCGAAATGCAGCCCAAGTGCACACCTTATATGTGCTGTTGTGAGAGGTGTGGGAGTGGTGATTGGATAATCCAGCAGGAGCGGTGATTCTGGTGGGCTGACCTTATAACGATCCGCAGGTACATTACAATGAGGTTCCCGATGTTCAATGGCGTGAAATGCCGCCCGTTGTCGGTGAGCTGAGGGGAAGATCACAAACTCCTCTCACGATGTCGTGAAGCCGATTTTTGGGCTTTTCGCCATATTGTCCACTCGCACCACCGAACACGCCCAACGCCAGCGGGCACCGAAAATTCCACCCAATGTTATTTGTCATTTTCCCAACCATGTGGGAAGGGCAGAAACCAGATTGGAAGAATTCAAAGGAGCGATAAGGATATGAAGGGGACTGGGGGCAAAGGTCGCTGAGTGGAGTTGAGGTACAGATTAGCCATCATCTAATTGGTTGGCAGAACAAAGCTTGGGGGCTGAATGACCAATGAGATGTGGAGCTGGGAGGTGAGGGTGAGGGTGAGTCCCAACGACCTTTAAGGAGGATAACTTGCACAGACACAGCCAATAGGATCGAACCCCTGGCTTTGATAAGAGCCAATTGAATGTGGTGGGAGGAGTCGGAATCGGATTGAAGAGATTTGAACATGAAGCTTTTGGAATAATATAACAACGTAACACCCTCTAAGCTCAAGGTTGTTATTTTTGCACTTTCTATGCCCCTGCGGACTAGGCTTTAAACAATGAGGAATGAAGACTCCTCACCATTTAATTGTCGGATCACTAACAAAGTCTGTTTATATTTCCAGGCAATGTGGCCCGAAGGGGGAATGCAACTCAGTCCAGCACCAACTGGGGAGGCGACGCAAACAAAGCAATTGACGGGAACCTAAATGCTTTTTACAAGAACCGGTCATGTACTCACACCAACACGGACCTCAGACCCTGGTGGAGCCTCGATCTGTTCACTGAGGAAAAGGTCCTGTCAATAAAGGTTACCAACAGGCAGGATTGTTGCTGGGAACGCTTAAAGGGCGCGGTGATCCGTGTTGGAACTTCCTTCTACAATCACGGCACCGACAACCCAATGTAAATATACCGGACGGTCCTATCAAAGCAAAGTACCGGGGCTGCTGCTAATCTGAAATTAAAACAAGATAAAGCTGGAAATACTCAGCAGGTTTCCCCTCATCTGCCTCCCCAGCCCTCACCCCCCAGGTTCCAATCTGTCACTTTGGACACGCCCTGGGCTCTCCATAACTCCGTGTAATTCCAGGACTGTAAGGCTGAATAATACAGGGGATCAGACTGCAGGACCCCCACCCCCAGCCTCCGGCCAGGAAACAAGGTCACCAGGGAACCAACACACTCCACACCCACCACCCCCCCGCAGCCACCTACAGGGTGGACTAATGAGGGCTGAGTGAGGCTCCCGCCCCTCATGGGGAAGACCACCACCCCCTCCCCCCACTCCACCCCACCCCCTGGACCTGCAGGCCAACCCGATTGGCTGGCAGCTCCATCACTCCTGGCAGCACCA
The DNA here is from genome assembly GCF_964194155.1 of Cetorhinus maximus. Lineage (NCBI taxonomy): Eukaryota > Metazoa > Chordata > Chondrichthyes > Lamniformes > Cetorhinidae > Cetorhinus > Cetorhinus maximus. Next base: position 17,911 of record NW_027598799.1, read on the forward strand.
GGAAGGCCCCGGTAACCCGCTGCCTGGACTGCAGGAGACCAGGACGGTCCAGGCCAATGGATCCCTGGAGCAGGGGGTCCAGGGTCTTGGGGCCACGAGGGTTTGGGTAGGTTAGGGAGAGGGGTGAGGGAGGGGGGAAGGAGGCAGGTTTAAGGGAGGAAGGAAGTGGGGTTCGACCTTGAGGGGGCACCACTCTGTCAACAGCAAAGCGACCCCCCACCCCACTTCCTTCCCACCCTTTAAGCATTTCAGTGAAAACATTGGGCTGCCCACCCCAAACATTTTATGGCAATGGGCAGCGTATTATCAGGGTCATTTGGGTTAGCACTGAGTCTAACTGACCCTCGATTATTCATTTAACTATGGCACCTGCCCGGCCCCTGTATTATGGGGGTGAGCTCAGGGGTGAGTGGGAAGGTGGTGGGATGGGCCTCCCCCCTCCCCCCCCAAGTAAAGATGCCCACTGGGGGCACATACAATTCAGCCCTAGGTGTTTTATTCTACATCTAATTAATGAATGAACCAAACATGGTCTTCAGTGGAATTTAATCAAATTGTGATCACTCCTCATCACATGAAAAATAACCAGTTATACCAGCTCCTGATCGAGACCCAGTTCAGCAGCTTCCTGTGTCCACTCCAAATTCCCAGATCATCCCTTTGTATCCTGAACTCTGGCCCAAGCTCTTGTTAGCAATAATGCATGATCTTTAAATTGAATGCGTATATTCGTAAGTTACGAAAGGTGAAATGGTTCCAGTTTCATTTAGTTTTCATTTATGAACCTTGGTGTCAGGGTGTCTGGATGGTCAGTCGGTTGGGTTTGTTTGTATATGTACATTTTTAATGAGGTTTTACGGTCCCTGAAGTTAAAGAGATGGGTTAAAAAGGGATTAGAAATTTAGAGATTTTGGGAAAAAATACAAAGTAGTAAAAACGGTACTGTTGTCTCGCGACAGTGGTCAAGTAACACAGAGACACAGGCAAGACAGGGAAGAGGTCAGTGTGCGCCAGAGAGTGAAGACAAGGAGTTTCTGCTCTCTGAGAAGAAATATTCCAAGGCTACTGGGAGACTGAGTTTAGGGAATTTATGTGTTTGCTCTGCAGTTGAAGCAATAGTGAGTTTAGAGTGCGGGTTTTGGGTGTCTCAGGAAGAGATACAAGTTGGGTGAGAAGCATCAAATGAATGCTCAGGAATTCACCGTAAGAAAACCATTTGCAACTGTGCTAGGCCCAAGCGAGAAGCCTTCATGTTAAGATCATGGTAACTCTTCACTGGTTTATGTATCTGTAAAGGCATTGCTGGGGTGAAGAAATGGTGACTATTTGAATAATCTTCTTGAGTTTGTATTGAGATCTTTTCAACTTTTTTCTCTGGTGTAACATAGTTCATTTTTCTTATTTGATAAATATTTTATTCTTTGTGTTAGACGTTCATCAGCAAACTCCTGTGAATTTGCTCAGTAACTTTCCTCCACAGTTTCTAAAAAAATTATTAGGATGTATCAAGCTAGGGTGTCACTCTGGGACCTGATTTGTCCAGTGTTAACATCAGCTGGGATAGTAAAACTCCCCGTATCTGTGGATTGGCCTGTTGAGCTGCCAATCAAACCTCCACCTTGAATCAGAAACCTTCTACATGCTGCCTATACAGCCTGTTGAGCCAAGACCCCTGATATTCAGTAAGACCCTGATGTTCATCCAAGACCCTTGCTGTTCTGTAAGACAATTGCTGTTTTTTTAAATTCATTCAATGGGATGTGGGTGTCGCTGGCTGGGCCAGCATTTATTGCCCATCCCTAGTTGCCCTTGAGAAGGTGGTGGGTGAGCTGCCTTCTTGAACCGCTGCAGTCCATGTGGTGTAGGTACACCCACAGCGCTGTTAGGGAGGGAGTTCCAGGATTTTGACCCAGCGACAGTGAAGGAACGGCCGATATATTTCCCTTCAGGTTCAGCCAAGACCCCGGTTATTCCTATATTGATTGTGTGCATAAATTACCACTGGGCAAACGTTTTGACTGAATATAATCTGCATTCTGAAAAAAAAAAGGATGTGTTTCATGCATTTGATCAATTGTAAATTGAATTTAACTAAAAAGCTATATTTTCGTGTAAATCAATCCAAATCCATGCTAGGGCAAATAGTCAAAAAAAACCATAAGAGCAGGGATTAAAATAATGGAAAAATCGAACCCAGGATAGTTAGAGCAAAGGTACTGACTGGCGTGAGAGACAAATCACTGACGGAATAAGGTTTCTCTTGGACCACAATCAATGGTGGGAGACACGTCAGGAGAAACACCACAGACACAGGAGCAGGATTCCTGTCTCCGACAGAACCAGCGTGCAGTGAGAGGGAATTCTGATTGGAGGAGCGAGGGATATGAAGGGTCTACAGACTGGAACTCGCTGCTCATGACAATTGCGCTTGAATGGCAAAAAGTCTTCCATTAAATAAGAGGGAAGAGTGTAGGGCGAGTATTGTGTGTGTAAATGTCACCAACATCAGCTGCTAAGTTTTAGACTTTAGCGGAGGTGGATTTAAACTGGACTGCGCCTCGGTGTTGTTGAGGTGTAGAGTGTGAGTGCTGCTCTCCTATTCACATCTCGTTTTCTCGTTATTACATTAACTTCTTGTCTTCCAGATGTGGGACCATTCAATCCCTCGGTGCGGGAGAGACAAAGGTCTTAAACTGTCATGGAATGATGGGTCGATTCATTAACATCGCCCTGAAGGAACGTGGAATCCTGACGATCTGCGAGTGTGAGGTTTATGTGAAAACCTGAGACTCTGTAGCCTTCAGTGTTCAATAAATCACCATTAGCATCAACCGTCCCAGTTCCTTGCTTCTTGTTGTAACCAGCAGTTAACTGTGGCTGAAGGAGGCGGGAATCTGATCAACTCCTGTCACAGTTTGAGAACATGGACAGGGAATCACAGAACTATTAGAGTGTAGAAGGAGGCCATTTGGCCCATCATGCCTGCTCTCTGAATGAGCAACTCACCTAGCACCATTCCCCCATCTTCTCCCGGTCACCCTGCACATTCTTCCTTTTCAGGTAAAAAACCCAATTCCGTGTTGATTCGATTGAACCTGCCTCCACCACCCTCCCAGACAGTGCATTCCAGACCCAAACCACTCGCCCACAGAAACATTTCTCCTCACTTCACCTTTGCTTCTTTTGTCAATTTCTTTAAATCCTTGGTTTCTAGATCCTTCCACCAGTGGCAACAGTTTCTCCCTGTCTGCTCTGTCCAGACCCCTCATGATTTTGAACACCTCTATCAAATCTCCTCTCAGCCTTCTCTCCTCCAAGGAGAACAGTCCCAACCTCTCCAATCTACATTACTGAAGTTCCTCACCCCTGGAACCATTCTCATGAATCCTTTTTGCATTCTCTCCGATGTCTTCACAATTTGCCTAAAATGAAGCACCCAGAACAGGAAGCAATACTCCAGCTGAGGCTGAATTAGTGTCTTATATAAATTCAACATAACCCTTGCTCTTGTACTCTATGCCCCTATTGTTATGATCCCAGTTGATGTTACTACCAGACAAGCCTGATCCCAGAGTGGAACCCAGCTTGATAGACCCTAACTTTTATTTGTTTGTTTAGATACATGGAGAGTGGCTACTGAACAAAGTCACAGGACTCAGCTGATGAACTTTCAACAAAAGAATAAAACATTTATTAAACAAGATGAACTATATTAAAATACTCCTTCACCCACCACTATACCTTTACAGATATATACAGATTTGTAAGGATAACACAAGTTACAAAATCCATCTTATACTCTAAAGTTCACTGTAAATATACCGTCCATGTAAACCAGTAGGTGACCTGTGGTCAGACACACCACACTCTGAAACCAAGTGACAGTTTCCACCTCATCAGATGCTATGGATCTCTCATCAACTCCGCCCCCGCCAGCCCCCTCCACCCCCCCAGACATCACACCGTCAGCCAACCAGTCACGGGTCTTTCACACGAGGGTTTCCAATCCCCACTCTCCAAGAACTCGCTTTGGAATCTTCTCCCAAACCAGTGCTTTCTCTCAGGCGCCTTCCACAAGGGTTCACCTCCAGGGTTTTGAACTCTTGTTGAGAGATGTTCCTCTCTCCTGGATCGCCATGTGCATGCAAACTTCCTTCCGCGCGCTCTCTCTCTCTCTCTTACTGACTCGGCCGTGCCAACAGGACACCACTGCTTCACATGGCCATAGTAAAGGGTTACAGAGCTTCAGATGTCCCCTTGGATCGCCCGGCTTCTTGCACACTTACATTTCTTTAAATCCGCATCCTGCAGCTTTTCTTCTCTTTAAGCTAGAAGCTTGGAGCCTTCTTCTCTGCTCCTCACTCTTACACAGAAACAAGGACCTTTTCAGACTCCTGCCTTGTCCTTTGACTAGACTGTCCTCTCAGGACTTTTCCTGTTCCAATCCCCTGGATTTGGGGACTTTCTTCTTTAGTTTCTGGAACCTGCTTCTGCAGTTTCCTCTCCTGTCCAGCCTCCATTGGCCGCTGGCTTCAGCTTTAGTTTGGGACTTGCTGTCTGTCCCTCTGCTGTCCAGTCTCTCTCAATCCTGGCTTCAACTGAACTGAAGCTGCTTTTTTTCAGTTTTGTGTGTGTGTGTGTGGGGTGGGGGGTGGGGGGGGGTGGGGGGGGGGGGGGGAGAGGGGGGTAAGGGGGCAGGGGGCCTCCCTCTCTGGACCACTGTTGCTAGGCAACAACACAGTTTTTCTCTACTCTTGTTTGCTTTAACTCCTCTTCAAGAGACATACGATCTTCATTACAATGCAGGCATCTTTTAAAGCAAAACTAAAATTCAATTTCCCCTTTTCCTTAACACAAATACACATATGACTTACTTAAACTTTCTCTATTTCCCAACACTATTAATAAATCTTAGAAGTAACTCACCTCCTGATTCCCCAAAGCCTGTCCACCATCTACAAGGCACAAGTCAGGAGTGTGATGGAATACTCCCCACTTGCCTGGATGAATGCAGTTCCCACAACACTCAAGAAGCTCAATACCGTCCAGGACAAAGCAGCCCCGCTTGATTGGCACCACATCCACAAACATTCACTCCCTCCACCACCAACACACAGTAGCAGCAGTGTGTGTACCATCTACAAGATGCACTGCAGGAATTCACCAAGGCTCCTTAGACAGCACCTTCCAAACCCACAACCACTACCATCTAGAAGGACAAGGGCAGCAGATAGATGGGAACCCCATCACCTGGGTGAATAATCCAAGGATGGGTAATAAATGGTGGCCCAACCAATGATGCCCACATCCCCTGAATGAATTTTTTAAAATTACAGGATGTGGGCTTCACTGGCTGGGCCAGCATTTATTGCCCATCCCTAGTTGCCCTTGAGAAGGTGGTGGTGAGCTGCCTTCTTGATCTGCTACAGTCCATGTGGTGTAGGTACACCCACAGTGCTGTTAGGAAGGGAGTTCCAGGATTTTGACCCAGCGACAGTGAAGGAACGGTGATATATTTCCAAGTCAGGATGGTGAGTGGCTTGGAGGGGAACTTCCAGGTGTTCCCATCTATCTGCTGCCCTTGTCCTTCTAGATGGTAGTGGTCGTGGGTTTGGAAGGTGCTGTCTAAGGAGCCTTGGTGAATTCCTGCAATTTTCCACATAGCTGGGTAGATGCCAGTGTTGTAGCTGTACTGGAACAGCTTGGCTAGGGGCGCGGCAAGTTCTGGAGCACAAGTCTTCAGTACTATTGCCGGAATGTTGTCAGGGCCCATAGACTTTGCAATATCCAGTGCCTTCAGCCGTTTCTTGAGGAGTGGAGTGAATTGAATTGTCTGAAGACTGGCCTCTGTGATGCTGGGGACCTCCGGAGGAGGCCGAGATGGATCATCCACTCGACATTTCTGGCTGAAGATTGTAGCAAATGCTTCAGCCTTATCTTTTGCACTGATGTGCTGGGCTCCCCCATCATTGAGGATGGGGATATTTGTGGAGCCTCCTCCTCCAGTGAGTTGTTTAATTGTCCACCACCATTCACGGCTGGATGTGGCAGGATTGCAGAGCTTAGATCTGATCCATTGGCTGTGGGATTGCTAAACTCTGTCTATCACTTGCTGCTTATGCTGTTTGGCATGCAGGTAGTCCTGTGTTATAGCTTCACCAGGTTGACACCTGATTTTTAGGTATGCCTGGTGCTGCTCCTGGCATGTCCCCCTGCACTCTTCATTGAACCAGGGTTGATCGCCTGGCTTGATGATAATGGTAGAGTGGGGGATATGCCGGGCCATGAGATTACAGATTGTGTTTGAGTACAATTCTGCTGCTGCTGATGGCCCACAGCGCCTCATGGATGCCCAGTCTTGTGTTGCTAGAACTGCTCGAAATCTATCCCGTTTAGCACGGTGATAGTGCCACACAACACGATGGAGGGTATCCTCAATGTGAAGGTGGGACTTTGTCTCTACAATGACTGTGTGGTGGTCACTCCTACCGATACTGTCATGGACAGATGCATCTACGGCATGCAGGTTGGTGAGGGTGAGGTCAAGTGTATTTTTCCCTCATCACCTGCCGCAGACCCAGTCTAGCAGCTATGTCCTTTAGCACTCGGTCAGTAGTGGTGCTACCGAGCCACAGTTATCGATGTTGAAGTCCCCCAGCCAGAGAACATTCTGCACCATTGCCACCCTCTAGTGGTGTTCAACATGGTGGAGCACTGATTGACCAGCTTAGAGGGGTTGGTACGTGGTAATCAGCAGGAGGTTTCCTTGCTCCTGTTTGATGTGATGCTGTGAGACTTCATGGGCTCCAGAGTCAATGTTGAGAACTCCCTCCCCCCTGTATACCACTGTGCCGCCACCTCTGCTGGCTCTGTCCTGTCTCACCAGGATGGTAATGGTGGTGTCTGGGATGGGATGTGAGGTGTAAGGTACAAATCTGTGAGTGTGACTATGTCAGGCTGTCGCTCTCATTTGCACAAGTCCCCAGCCGTCAGTAAGAGGCACTTTGCAGGGCTGACAGGACTGGCTTTGCCATTGTCAGTGGCGGGTGGTCTGTCTGTTTCCATTCCTTTTTATTCAGTTTGAGTTGCTTGTATTTAAGAGTCAGCCATAGTCATACGTAACCAGACAGGTTTTTACGACAATTGACATTAGACTTCCAGAATTTTATTGAATTCAAATACCACCATCAGTCATGTTGGGATTCAAACACAGGTCCCCAGAGCATTCCCCTGGGTGTCTAGATTACCAGAGCAGTATTAACATCACTATGCCACCGTGTTCCCTATACAGCAGGAGCCCCTGAGGCTCTGCTTTACATTACATCCGACATTCGTTCAGTGAGAATGGGAAACCTTCACTCTTAGGTAGGCCCAGGCCTGTCACTCAAGCAAGGGAGCTGCCACTCAGAGCACAGGTTCAGGAGAGCCTTCCAGATACGATCAGTCTCAACTCCATTGCCTTCTGCCTCCCTCTTGTGTCCCGGGCCTGAATTCTTCCACCATTGAAAATATTCGGGAGGTAAAGTCCCTCCTGGGGTGTTGACCCCACTCACTTCTGCAAAGGGCCTGCCGGCTAAATTTTACAAAGAGGCGGTTTGTATTCACCAGCCAATTAGACAGCGGCCTTCCAGTCTCTGTGAGGTTGTCTCCTCCGAGTTGGGAGTGTATCGACAGAGTGGGAGGTCCAGGCGACACCAGCAGACAGATAGTGCGGTGTGAAAGGTTCTAATAATGAGTTGGCTTTCTGCTGCCGCCGTGTGGGTTGCTGGGATTGGATCCATCCCTGGCTCCCGGGAAAAGCGGCCCGAGGCAGGCATTCATCGGCAAACAGCCCGATATTCCCCACTCCCATACCCATCTCCAAGGGCGATGGAAAATTCAGCCCCCTCCCCCAGTCACGGTAGCTCCCTGCCCACTGTCGCCATAATGAAGGCTCCTGACTGACCCTCTCTCCTGCTGCACGGTGGCAATGTCACTGGGCTAGAAATCCAGATGCTCAGGCAAAAGATCCAGAGGTAGGGGTCAAAATCCCACCTCAACGGCTAGGAGAACTGAAACTCAATCAATTAATAAATCTGAAATAAAATGTCATTAATAATGATCATGATTACTCCTGGATTGTCGCCAAGGCCCAGCTGGTTCACTAATGTTCTTCAGGAAAGGAAATCTGCCATCCTTACCTGGTCTGGCCCACATACGACCCCGGTTATGATCCTTGAACAAGCCCCTAGATTTTGGTAAGATTCGGTTAGGAACCGTTTGTGTTTGTTTTGTCAGTATAATATCTCTGAAGATTGAACTTTTCCTTTATTAAATGGGAGGATTTGGCGTGATCCGGACATCCAGATGTTAACCTAGGACTTTTCTTTTTAAAAACAAGATCATAAGCTCGACTCGGAACTGTCAGTAAGCCGGCCTCTTCCAAGCAATCACCTGACTTTTATGGTACTTGAAGGTCTGGGTTGTTTGTTTCCATCTGCAATCACTTTAATTAACGGAGAAAAATAAAACTGAAAAGGTTGGTAACTCGCTGGAAATCACATGAAGAGAGGGAAAACACGGAGGTTGTGAACCTGCTTGTTTTGAAGGCAGTCTTGTTGGAGAACAAGCTGAGAAAGGAAGGCTACCCTGGCTGGGTCCCTCTCTCTCTACCTTGCCTCAAATTGTGGGTGGCTATCAACCTGCGGCCAGAGAACCCTTGTGAGTGTGACCAGTCTGCATTTGGACCGGCAAAGCTGAGACCAGTGATGGGAACTTCCAGACATCTAGCAGGGTCTTCACACGAGAGAACTCCAGGTCAACAGCGTCGAGACCCTGTGGACTTTATCTTTTATTTTATAACGCCCATCCTCCAAAGCCCATCTCTGCAGAGAGACTCTATCTGTTTGTCTGTGTGTGTGCTGGGCGAATTCTTTAGGAAGAGATAGATACTTATACTTCCTGACTACAACTGCGTGTTAATCAGTTCTTGGAACTTGTTTAAAAGGAGCTTTGTTTTATAATAAATAAATCATTCTAAGTTTTTTGAAAGAATCCTGGTCAGAGTCTCTTTTCTATTGGGTATGGGGAGAGAGCGGGAGTACGGCGTTGAGATCGAGGATCAGCCATGATCATACTGAAAGGCGGAGCAGGCTCAAAGGGCCGAATGGCCTACTCCTGCTCCTATTTACTATGTTTCTATGTTTACTAAAAGTCTCGGTAAACAATTGGCCATTTCGGTGAGAAAATTAAACATTTACATTAATGGTACAGCCTGTGGTCACCACAGTTTGAAGTGGACAAAGTTTGAGGTTCAAGACACTTGCTCAGTGAATAAAGGCACAAGATTCCAAGGATTTTGAACAAAGGAAAATAAACTTTACAATTCTCCCAAGTTTTGTATCATCTGCAAACTTTGAAAGTGTCTCCTGCACACCAAGATCTAGGTCATTAATATATATCAGGAAGGGCAAGGGTCCCAATACTGACCCCTGGGGAACTTTACTACAAACTTTCCTCCAGCCCAAAAAATACCCATTAACCATTACTCTCTGTTTCCTATCCCTCAGCCAATTTTGTATCCATGTTGCTACTGTCCCTTTTATTCCATGAGCTATAACTGTCCTCACAAGTCTGTTGTGTGGCTCTGTGTCAAATACCTTTTGGTTTGGTTGAAAGGCTTGATTTGTTCAGATGGCGAATCCACGGAGAGTGCGGCCCTGGCGTTTCAGAGCCTACACCACACCCAGGGCAGTGACCGCCTTGCGCTTGGCGTGTTCGGTGTAGGTGACCGTATCCCTGATCGCATTCTCCAGGAAAACCTTCAGCGCCCCGCAAGTCTCCTCCTAGATCAAACCCGAGACCCTCTTGACCCCGCCACGGCGAGCCAGGCGGCGGGATGGCTGGTTTGGCGATGCCCTGGGTATTATCACGAAGGACTTTGCGGTGCCGCTTTGCTCCGCCTTTACCCAGTCCTCTGCCTCCTTTCCCTCTGCCGGACATGATGATTCTTCACTCAGATCACTGCAGAATATGCTACTCTCCTTCCTGCACTCAGCTTACAGAATTAACACAAACTCCCTCTGATCTCCTAGTCTATCGATGGAGAACAAATAAACGGAGTGACTAGCTGTAAACTACAAATCCAGTTTATTAAATGTCAAAGAGCAGAGAGTCAATATGACCAATTTTACTGGATAACAGTTGTCTAACTGGCACCAGCACAGAAATACAAAACTAAACCCCAGGCGCAACCTCCCCCTCACAAACCGTCCCTTACATTTCACATTCACAATGGTCCATTCCGGTTATAATTTCCAACACTTTCACGTTGCACAATCAGGAGAGGGAGGAAAAACGATGATTTTAAAGACCATCCAACTGGGGAAATTGGGCTGTAACTAGAAAAGGGGATTTGAATGTGCCAATCCCCACTTTCACCATGACTGAAGGACCTATTTTAACTGAGCGTGGTTTTCCCGCCAGGTTAAAGGTCGGCGGCTGGTACAGGGTCAGAGGACACAATTGAGAGTGAGGTTCCAACCTTCTCAACGCGGGGGCTTGGGAATCAGACATTGAACCAAAACCTCAGTCAGAGAATAAAGCGAGGGTGGGGGTGGGAGTTAGGGGGGGCGGAGACAGGAGGCTTTAGGGAGTGAATGACAAAGTGTTGGGGCCTGGATGGCTGCAGAGAGGGCTGCCAAAAGTGGAGGGAAGGGAGGAAGTAACACGGAAGGGCCACAGTCAGAGCAGCAGAGAGTTCAAGGGCTGACGGAGGTTAAGGTTTAGGGTTGAAAGGTGTGAGGATATGAAAAACTCTTCCCGATACAACTGGTGACAGCGCATTCCCCTCACCCCACCATTGGTGGCCCTGTCTTCAGCTGCCTGGGGCCCTAGGCTCTGAAATTTTCTCGCTAAACATCTCCGCCTCTCTATCTTGCTTTTCTTGTTTAAGATGCTGCTTGAAACATGTCTCTTTGAAAAGGCTTTTGGCGATCTGACCTAATATCCCTTCATGTGTCAATCTGTGTTTGATAATTGCTCCCTTGGAAAGGTTTACCATTTTAAAGGTGCTCTATAAATACAAGTTGCCGTTAAATAACAGCTGGTCTGTTAAAGCAGCGAGTGGTTTAACTGGCAGTGTGTGGATAACGCGATGAATGCTGGTTGCTTTCCTATATTTCACTATTAGCGCGCTGCAATATACCAGCAACCCTCGAGGGGTTAAATCGGCCTGGACCTTTCACTCTGGTTAACCGACCTTGATGGGACAACCCCTTCATTAGGGTGAAAGGTGTGGAATCTGTGTGTAACTAACTACAAATCCATGGTGATACTTTTCCGAGCCACTCTATCCTAGGCCAACACTCGAAGCTGTTACTTCCCACTCCCTTGTGCTGGGCATTGTATCTTGTAGGCCACCATATATGCTTGCACATAGACACGGAGCTGATTAATCCTACAGAGAGGACAGAATAAGGACAATTACTTCCACAGAGCAGTTAGAATATCGACATTGATCAGGCTGAGAGTGTTATTCCATTGGTTACATGGCGAGAGAACTATTTGGATAAAAAACGAGGGAAATCTGGAGTTCCAGGCTGAAATGGGAGATATCGATGGTCTGGTCAGGTGGGCAGGAAAGTGGCAAATGGAATTCAATCCCGAGAATTGTGAGGTCACGCATTTTGGGAGGAGTAACAAGGTAAAGGAATACAAAATACACGGGAGGATGGTGAGCAGTGTCGAGGGACAGAGGGACCTTACAGAGTGTGTCCGCAGGTCCCTGAAGGCAGATGGAGAGGTAGATAAGGTCATCGAGTTACTCATGGCACAGAAAAAGGCCATTCAGCCTATTGAGTCCATGCCAGCTCTCTGGAGAGCAATCCGGTCAGTCCCCGACTCGATCCTGTAGCCCGGCATATCCTTCAAACACCCAACCAATTTCCTTTTGAAATCATTGATCATCTCCAGTTCCACCGCCCTCATGGGCAGTGAGTTCCACTCGCTGTGTAAAATGTCCCTCCACACAACCCCCCTGAATCTCTTGCCCAAAACCTTAACTCTGTGTCCCCCCTACTCCTTGTCCCATCAGCTAATGGGGACAGATTT
>NW_027598799.1:35000-36597 GCF_964194155.1 Cetorhinus maximus
CCACCCCCCACACACCCAGACCCCCACCTGACATATGTCCCACCTTCACCCCAGCTCCTCCAGTCCCATCCCCTGACGGGTTAAAGCAGGGAGGGGTGTGAGGGGGAGTCTTGTTGGCTTTTGTTACTCACAGTTTCTCACAGCGATTTCCAGCTGTGCCCTCTGGGCATTGACACTTATTAAACTGTCGACAGGTACCTCCATGTTGGCAGAGAGGAACACAGGGAGCAATCACAGCTGGAGATACAACCACAGGATTATGGCATTGTTACAGCACAGGAGGCCATTCAGCCAGTTGTGTATCTACTGGCCCAGTAAAGGAGCAGATTACCTAGTGCCACTCCCCTGCCCTCTCCCTGTCGCCCTGCAAACATTTCTTAATCTCAACCCCACATACCCGCTATTCCCTATACCACCACCCTGCCCATATTACCTTAACCCTACCCTACCATATAGCCTTCGCTATCCCTCACACCCCCTCACCCCTGCACCCTCTGTTATCCACATACTCCCCTTACTCTGACCCCACCTCCCTGATCAATGGCCATCCCACTGCCTCCTCAGACAGTGAATGTAGGAAGGGAGATATGAAGAGGTGGAGGCCATCGGTCTCTAACAGCTGCTGGACTTCCTGACTGTTGTGGGCCTCCCCCTGCCCTGGGTAGAATAGCGTTGGGGGTGGGGTGAGGTCCATGAGTGGCCATTCATTGGCCGTACAAAGGCCTCAATGGGGTCCAAGGGCGTGTTGGCAGCCAATGTCCCCACTGCCTCTGGGGAATTTGTGACAGGTTAGGGGTGGCGGCTCAGTGGTGGGCAGCCCAGTCACTGCATTTCACAAGCCTCCCCACCTATCCCGCCGGTGAGGGAGTGGAAAATCCAGCCCTAGATCAGTGTGCCTCTCTTTGTCTCTCTCTCTTTCTTTCTCTCTCCATTCCCGCTCTGTTTCTGTCTCTCTCTATATACCTCTCTCTCTCCTGCTCGCTCGCTCTCTCACAGTCTCCCTCAGTCTCACTCCCTCTCTCTCTGTGTTAAATGAACGTATAAATTAGGAGCAGGATTAGGCCACTCGGCCCATTGATCCTGCTCCACAATTCAATAAGACTTGATTATAACCTCGACTCCACATTCGCACTTATCCGAGATAACCTTTCACCTCCTTGCTTATCAGGAATCTAGCCACCTCTGCCTTAAACTTATTCAAACATTCTGCTTCCACTGTCTTTTGAGGAAGAGAGTTCCAAAGACTCAAAACACTCAGAGAAAAAAATTCTTCCCATCTCTGTCCTAAATGGGCGACTCATTGATTTTAAATAGTGGCACCAGTTCTAGATTCTCTCACTTAAGAAAGCCATAGATATTTGTGCTTCAACTAAATAAAGCCTTATAACAACAAATGTTTCTTTCAAGTGCACAATCCCTTGTAACAACAAATATTGGAATTCACACTTCAAAGGCCAGGCCCACTTATAACTGTCAATCAAAATGTGAAACTGTAGGCACCCTACTGTGATAATGGATGGTTATGAAATCAATCATGCAGCAGTAATCCAGTAATAGGAATCCTTAGGCTTATGTCAACAGACAGAGTGAAATAGCA
>NW_027598800.1:2500-36582 GCF_964194155.1 Cetorhinus maximus
GTGTACAGATATCACCCCTAAAGAAGAGGGGACTGAGAGACACCAGTCAATGTACAGATATCTCCCTGAGAGAGAGGGAACTGAGAGACACCAGTCAGTGTACAGATATCACCCCTAAGGAGAGAGGGGACTGGGAGACACCAGTCAGTGTACAGATATCTCCCTGAGAGAGAGGGAACTGAGAGACACCAGTCAGTGTACAGATATCACACCTAAAGAGAGAGGGGACTGAGAGACACCAGTCAGTGTACAGATATCTCCCTGAGAGAGAGAGAGGGAACTGAGAGACACCAGTCAGTGTACAGATATCTCCCTGAGAGAGAGAGAGAGGGACTGAGAGACACCCGTCAGTGCACAGATATCTCCCTGAGAGAGAGGGGACTGAGAGACACCAGTCAGTGTACAGATATCTCCATGAGAGAGAGAGGGACTGAGAGACACCAGTCAGTGTACAGATATCTCCCTGAGAGAGAGAGGGACTGAGAGACACCAGTCAGTGTACAGATATCTCTCTGAGAAAGAGAGGGACTGTGAGACACCAGTCAGTATACAGATATCTCCCTGAGAGAGAGGGACTGAGAGACACTATTAAGTGTACAGATATCTCAATGAGAGAGAGGGGACTGCAAGACACATTTCACTGTACAGATACCTCCCTGAGAGAGAAGTCGACTGAGAGACACCAGTCAGTGTACAGATATCTCCCTGAGAGAGAGAGGGACTGAGATACACTAGTCAGTGTACAGATATCTCCCTGAGAGAGAGGGACTGAGAGACACCAGTCAGAGTACAGATATCTCCCTGAGAGAGAGAGGGGACTGAGAGACACCAGTCAGTGAACAGATATCTCCCTGAGAGAGAGGGACTGAGAGACAACAGTCAGTGAACAGATATCTCCCTGAGTGAGAGAGGGGACTGAGAGACACCAGTCAGTGTACAGATATCTCCCTGAGAGAGAGAGGACTGAGAGACACCAGTCAGTGTACAGATATCTCCCTGAGAGAGAGAGAGGGACTGAGAGACACCCGTCAGTGCACAGATATCTCCCTGAGAGAGAGGGGACTGAGAGACACCAGTCAGTGTACAGATATCTCCATGAGAGAGAGAGGGACTGAGAGACACCAGTCAGTGTACAGATATCTCCCTGAGAGAGAGAGGGACTGAGAGACACCAGTCAGTGTACAGATATCTCTCTGAGAAAGAGAGGGACTGTGAGACACCAGTCAGTATACAGATATCTCCCTGAGAGAGAGGGACTGAGAGACACTATTAAGTGTACAGATATCTCAATGAGAGAGAGGGGACTGCAAGACACATTTCACTGTACAGATACCTCCCTGAGAGAGAAGTCGACTGAGAGACACCAGTCAGTGTACAGATATCTCCCTGAGAGAGAGAGGGACTG
Organism: Cetorhinus maximus; assembly: GCF_964194155.1. Classification (NCBI taxonomy): domain Eukaryota; kingdom Metazoa; phylum Chordata; class Chondrichthyes; order Lamniformes; family Cetorhinidae; genus Cetorhinus; species Cetorhinus maximus. The sequence goes on from NW_027598800.1 coordinate 3,906, forward strand.
AGATACACTAGTCAGTGTACAGATATCTCCCTGAGAGAGAGGGACTGAGAGACACCAGTCAGAGTACAGATATCTCCCTGAGAGAGAGAGGGGACTGAGAGACACCAGTCAGTGAACAGATATCTCCCTGAGAGAGAGGGACTGAGAGACAACAGTCAGTGAACAGATATCTCCCTGAGTGAGAGAGGGGACAGAGAGACACCAGTCAGTGTACAGATATCTCCCTGAGAGAGAGAGGACTGAGAGACACCAGTCAGTGTACAGATATCTCTCTGAGAGAGAGGGGACTGATAGACACCAGTCAGTGTACAGATATCTCCCTGAGAGAGAGGGACTGAGAGACACCAGTCAATGTACAGATATCTACCTGAGAGAGAGGGACTGAGAGACGCCAGTCAGTGTACAGATATCTCCCTGAGAGAGAGAGGGGACTGAGAGACACCAGACAGTGTACAGATATCTCGCTGAGCGAGAGAGGGACTGAGAGACACCAGTCAGTGTACTGATATCTCTCTGAAGGAGAGAGGCGTCTGAGGGACAACAGTCAACGTACAGATCACTCCTTGAGAGTGAGGGACTGAAAGACACAAGTCAGTGTACGGATATCTCCCTGAGAGAGAGGGATTGAGAGAAACCAGTCAGTGTACAGATAACTCCCTGAGAGAGAGGGGACTGAGAGACACCAGTCAGTGTACAGATATCACCCCTAAGGAGAGAGGGGACTGGGAGACACCAATCAGTGTACAGATATCTCCCTGAGAGAGAGAGGGACTGAGAGACACCAGTCAGTGTACAGATATCTCCCTGAGAGAGAGAGGGACTGAGAGACACCAGTCAGAGTAAAGATATCTCCCTGAGAGAGAGAGGGAACTGAGAGACACCAGTCAGTGTACAGATATCACCCTTAAAGAGAGAGGGGACTGAGAGACACCAGTCAGTGTACAGATATCTCCCTGAGAGAGAGAGGGACTGAGAGATACCAGTCAGTGTACAGATAACTCCCTGAGAGAGAGAGGGGACTGAGAGACACCAGTCAGTGTACAGATATCTCCCTGAGAGAAGGGGACTGAGAGGCACCAGTTAGGATACAGATACCTCCCTGAGAGAGAGAGGAGACTGAGAGACACCAATCAGTGTACAGATATCTCCCTGAGAGAGAGGGGACAGAGAGACACCAGTCAGTGTATAGATATCTCCCTGAGAGAGAGGGGACTGAGAGACACCAGTCAGTGTACAGATATCTCCCTGAGAGAGAGAAGGGACTGAGAGACACCAGTCAGTGTACAGATATCTCCCTGGGACAGAGAGGGTACTGAGAGACACCAGTCAGTGTACAGATATCTCCCTGAGAGGGAGAGGGACTGAGAGATACCAGTCAGTGTACAGATATCTCCCTGAGAGAGAGAGGGACTGAGAGGCACCAGTCAGTGTACAGATATCTCCCAGAGAGAGAGAGGGAACTGAGAGACACCAGTCAGTGTCCAGATATCTCCCTGAGAGAGAGAGGGGACTGAGAGACACCAGTCACTGTACAGATATCTCCCTGAGAGAGAGGGGACTGAGAGACACAAGTCAGTGTACAGATATCTCCCTGAGAGAGAGGGACTGAGAGACACCAGTCAATGTACAGATATCTCCCTGAGAGAGAGGGGACTGAGAGACACCAGTCAGTGTACAGATATCTCCCTGAGAGAGATGGACTGAAGAAACCAGTCAGTGTACTGATATCTCCCTGAGAGAGAGTGACTAAGAGACACCAGTCAGTGTACTGATATCTCCCTGAGAGAGAGGGGATGGAGAGACACCAGTCAGTGTACAGATATCTCCCTGGGAGATAGAGGGGACTGAGACACACCAGTCAGTGTACAGATATCTCCCTGAGAGAGAGAGGGACTGAGAGACACCAGTCAGTGTACAGATATCTCCCTGAGAGAGAGAGGGACTGAAAGACATCAATCAGTGTACAGATATCCCTCTGAAGGAGAGAGGGGTCGGAGGGACACTAGTCAATCTACAGATCACTGTTTGAGAGTGAGGGACTGAGAGACACCAGTCAGTGTACAGATATCTCCCTGAAAAGAGAGAGGGACTGAGAGACACCAGTCAGTGTACAGATAACTCCCTGAGAGAGAGAGGGGACTGAGAGACACCAGTCAGGGTACAGATACCTCCCTGAGAGAGAGAAAGGAATGAGAGACACCAGTCAGTGTACAGATAACTCCCTGAGAGAGAGGGGACTGAGAGACACCAGTCATTGTACAGATATCTCCCTGAGAGGGAGAGAGGGACTGAGAGACACCAGTCAGAGTACAGATAGCTCCTTCAGAAAGAGGGACTGAGAGACAACAATCAGTGTACAGATATAGCCCTGAGAGAGAGAGGGGACTGAGAGACACCAGTCAGTGTACAGATATCTCCCTGAGAGAGAGGGGACTGAGAGACACCAGTCAGTGTACAGATATCTACCTGAGAAAGAGAGGGACTGAGAGACAACAGGCTGTGAACAGATTTCTCCCTGAGCGAGAGAGGGACTGAGAGACACCAGTCAGTGTACAGATAACTCCCTGAGAGAGAGAGGGGACTGAGAGACACCAGTCAGGGTACAGATACCTCCCTGAGAGAGAGAAAGGAATGAGAGACACCAGTCAGTGTACAGAAAACTCCCTGAGAGAGAGGGGACTGAGAGACACCAGTCAGTGTACAGATATCTCCCTGAGAGAGAGGGGACTGAGAGACACCAGTCAGTGTACAGATATCTCCCTGAGAGAGAGAGGGGACTGAGAGACACCAGTCAGTGTACAGATATCTGCCTGAGAGAGAGGGGAGTGAGAGACACCAGTCAGGGTACAGATATCTCTCTGAGAGGGAGAGGGGACTGAGAGACACCAGTCACTGTACAGATATCTCCCTGAGAGAGAGGGGACTGAGAGACACAAGTCAGTGTACAGATATCTCCCTGAAAGAAAGGGATTGAGAGAAACCAGTCAGTGTACAGATATCTCCCTGAGAGAGAGGGGACTGAGAGACACCAGTCAGTGTACAGATATCTCCCTGAGAGAGAGGGGACTGAGAGACACCAGTCAGTGTACAGATATCACCCCTAAGGAGAGAGGGGACTGTGAGACAACAATCAGTGTACAGATATCTCCCTGAGAGAGAGAGGGACTGAGAGACACCAGTCAGTGTAAAGATATCTCCCTGAGAGAGAGAGGGAACTGAGAGACACCAGTCAGTGTACAGATATCACCCTTAAAGAAAGAGGGGATTGAGAGACACCAGTCAGTGTACTGATTTCTCCCTGAGCGAGAGAGGGACTGAGAGACACCAGTCAGTGTACAGATATCTCGCTGAGAGAGAGAGGGACTGAGAGACACCAGTCAGTGTACAGATAACTCCCTGAGAGAGAGAGGGGACTGAGAGACACCAGTCAGGGTACAGATACCTCCCTGAGAGAGAGAAAGGAATGAGAGACACCAGTCAGTGTACAGATAACTCCCTGAGAGAGAGGGGACTGAGAGACACCAGTCAGTGTACAGATATCTCCCTGAGAGAGAGGGGACTGAGAGACACCAGTCAGTGTACAGATATCTCCCTGAGAGAGAGAGGGGACTGAGAGACACCAGTCAGTGTACAGATATCTCCCTGGGAGAGAGAGGGTACTGAGAGACAACAGTCAGTGTACAGATATCACCCTGAGAGAGAGAGGGACTGAGAGACACCAGTCAGTGTACAGATATCTCCCTGAGAGAGAGAGGGAACAGAGAGACACCAGTCAGTGTACAGATATCACCCTGAGAGAGAGGGACTGAGTGACACCAGTCAGTGTACAGATATCTCCCAGAGAGAGAGAGGGACTGAGAGACACCCGTCAGTGTACAGATATCTCCCTGAGAGAGAGAGAGGGACTGAGAGACACCAGTCAGTGTACAGATATCTCCCTGAGAGAGACTGAGAGACACCAGTCAGTGTACAGATATCTACGTGAGAGAGAGGGGACTGAGAGACACCAGTCAGTGTACAGATATCTCCCTGAGAGAGAGGGGACTGATAGACACCAGTCAGTGTACAGATATCTCCCTGAGAGAGAGAGGGGACTGAGAGACACCAGTCAGTGTACAGATATCTCCCTGAGAGAGAGGGACTGAGAGACAGCAGTCAGTGTACAGATATCTCCCTGAGAGAGAGAGAGGGACTGAGAGACACCAGTCAGAGTACAGATAGCTCCTTCAGAAAGAGGGACTGAGAGACAACAATCAGTGTACAGATATAGCCCTGAGAGAGAGAGGGGACTGAGAGACACCAATCAGTGTACAGATATCTCCCTGAGAGAGAGGGGACTGAGAGACACCAGTCAGTGTACAGATATCTCCCTGAGAAAGAGAGGGACTGAGAGACAACAGGCTGTGTGCAGATATCACCCCAAAAGAGAGAGGGGACTGAGAGACACCAGTCAGTGTACAGATATCTCCCTGAGAGATACAGGGGACTGATACACACCAGTCAGTGTACAGATATCTCCCTGAGAGAGAGTGGGACTGAGAGACACCAGTCAGTGTACAGATATCTCCCTGAGCGATAGAGGGACTGAGAGACACCAGACAGTGTACAGATATCTCCCTGAGAGAGAGAGAGGGGGCTGAAAGACACCAGTCAGTGTACAGATATCTCCCTGAGAGAGAGAAGGGACTGAGAGACACCAGTCAGTGTACAGATATCTCCCTGAGAGAGAGGGGACTGAGAGACACCAGTCAGTGTACAGATATCTCCCTGAGAAAGAGAGGGACTGAGAGACAACAGGCTGTGTGCAGATATCACCCCAAAAGAGAGAGGGGACTGAGAGACACCAGTCAGTGTACAGATATCTCCCTGAGAGATTCAGGGGACTGATACACACCAGTCAGTGTACAGATATCTCCCTGAGAGAGAGTGGGACTGAGAGACACCAGTCAGTGTACAGATATCTCCCTGAGCGATAGAGGGACTGAGAGACACCAGACAGTGTACAGATATCTCCCTGAGAGAGAGAGAGGGGGCTGAGAGACACCAGTCAGTGTACAGATATCTCCCTGAGAAAGAGAGGGACTGAGAGACACCAGTCAGTGTACAGATATCTCCCTGAGAGAGAGAGGGGACTGAGAGACACCAGTCAGTGGCCAGATATCTCAGTGAGAGAGAAATCGACTGAGAGACAACTGTCAGTGTACAGATATCACCCTGAGAGAGAGAGGGACTGAGAGACACCAGTCAGTGTACAGATTTCTCCCTGAGAAAGAGAGGGACTTGGGGCAACAGTCAGCGGCCAGATATCTCAGTGAGAGAGAAATCGACTGAGAGACACCAATCAGTGTACAGATATGTCCCTGAGAGAGATGGACTGAGAGAAACCAGTCAGTTTACAGATATCTCCCTGAGCGAGATGGACTGAGAGAAACCAGTCAGTGTACTGATATCTCCCTGAGAGAGAGTGACTAAGAGACACCAGTCAGTGTACTGATATCACCCTGAGAGAGATGGACTGCGAGAAACCAGTCAGTGTACTGATATCTCCATGAGGGAGAGGGGACTGAGAGACACCAGTCAGTGTACAGATATCTCCCTGAGAGAGTTGGACTGAGATAAACCAGTCAGTGTACTGATATCTCCCTGAGAGAGAGTGACTAAGAGACACCAGTCAGTGTACTGATATCTCCCTGAGAGAGAGGGGATGGAGAGACACCAGTCAGTGTACATATATCTCCCTGGGAGATAGAGGGGACTGAGACACACCAGTCAGTGTACAGATATCTACCTGAGAGAGAGTGGGACTGAGAGACACCAGTCAGTGTACAGATATCTCCCTGAGAGAGAGAGGGACTGAGAGACTCCAGTCAGTGTACAGATATCACCATTAGAGAGAGAGGGACTGAGAGACACCAGTCAGTGTTCAGATTTCTCCCTGAGAAAGAGAGGGACTGAGAGACACCAGTCAGTGTACAGATTTCTCCCTGAGAAAGAGAGGGACTTGGGGTACCAGTAAGCGGCCAGATATCTCAGTGAGAGAGAAATCGACTGAGAGACACCAATCAATGTACAGATATCTCCATGAGAGAGATGGACTGAGAGAAACCAGTCAGTGAACAGATATCTCCCTGAGAGAGATGGACTGAGAGAAACCAGTCAGTGTACTGATATCTCCCTGAGAGAGAGTGACTAAGAGACACCAGTCAGTGTACTGATATCTCCCTGAGAGAGATGGACTGAGAGAAACCAGTCAGTGTACTGATATCTCCCTGAGAGAGAGGGGACTGAGAGACACCAGTCAGTGTACAGATATCTCCCTGAGAGAGATGGACTGAAGAAACCAGTCAGTGTACTGATATCTCCCTGAGAGAGAGTGAGTAAGAGACACCAGTCAGTGTACAGATATCACCATTAGAGAGAGAGGGACTGAGAGACACCAGTCAGTGTACAGATTTCTCCCTGAGAAAGAGAGGGACTGAGAGACACCAGTCAGTGTACAGATATCTCCCTGAGAGAGAGAGGGGACTGAGAGACACCAGTCAGTGGCCAGATATCTCAGTGAGAGAGAAATCGACTGAGAGACAACTGTCAGTGTACAGATATCACCCTGAGAGAGAGAGGGACTGAGAGACACCAGTCAGTGTACAGATTTCTCCCTGAGAAAGAGAGGGACTTGGGGCAACAGTCAGCGGCCAGATATCTCAGTGAGAGAGAAATCGACTGAGAGACACCAATCAGTGTACAGATATGTCCCTGAGAGAGATGGACTGAGAGAAACCAGTCAGTTTACAGATATCTCCCTGAGCGAGATGGACTGAGAGAAACCAGTCAGTGTACTGATATCTCCCTGAGAGAGAGTGACTAAGAGACACCAGTCAGTGTACAGATATCTCCCTGAGAGAGATGGACTGAGAGAAACCAGTCAGTGTACTGATATCTCCCTGAGGGAGAGGGGACTGAGAGACACCAGTCAGTGTACAGATATCTCCCTGAGAGAGTTGGACTGAGATAAACCAGTCAGTGTACTGATATCTCCCTGAGAGAGAGTGACTAAGAGACACCAGTCAGTGTACTGATATCTCCCTGAGAGAGAGGGGATGGAGAGACACCAGTCAGTGTACATATATCTCCCTGGGAGATAGAGGGGACTGAGACACACCAGTCAGTGTACAGATATCTACCTGAGAGAGAGTGGGACTGAGAGACACCAGTCAGTGTACAGATATCTCCCTGAGAGAGAGAGGGACTGAGAGACTCCAGTCAGTGTACAGATATCTCCCTGAGAGAGAGAGGGACTGAGAGACACCAGTCAGTGTTCAGATATCACCATTAGAGAGAGAGGGACTGAGAGACACCAGTCAGTGTACAGATTTCTCCCTGAGAAAGAGAGGGACTGAGAGACACCAGTCAGTGTACAGATTTCTCCCTGAGAAAGAGAGGGACTTGGGGCACCAGTAAGCGGCCAGATATCTCAGTGAGAGAGAAATCGACTGAGAGACACCAATCAATGTACAGATATCTCCATGAGAGAGATGGACTGAGAGAAACCAGTCAGTGAACAGATATCTCCCTGAGAGAGATGGACTGAGAGAAACCAGTCAGTGTACTGATATCTCCCTGAGAGAGAGTGACTAAGAGACACCAGTCAGTGTACTGATATCTCCCTGAGAGAGATGGACTGAGAGAAACCAGTCAGTGTACTGATATCTCCCTGAGAGAGAGGGGACTGAGAGACACCAGTCAGTGTACAGATATCTCCCTGAGAGAGATTGACTGAAGAAACCAGTCAGTGTACTGATATCTCCCTGAGAGAGAGTGACTAAGAGACACCAGTCAGTGTACAGATATCTCCCTGAGAGAGAGGGGATGGAGAGACACCAGTCAGTGTACAGATATCTCCCTGGGAGATAGAGGGGACTGAGACACACCAGTCAGTGTACAGATATCTCCCTGAGAGAGAGAGGGACAGAGAGAGACCAGTCAGTGTACAGATATCTCCCTGAGAGAGAGAGGGACTGAAAGACATCAATCAGTGTACTGATATCCCTCAGAAGGAGAGAGGGGTCTGAGGGACACTAGTCAATCTACAGATCACTGTTTGAGAGTGAGGGACTGAGAGACACCAGTCAGTGTACAGATATCTTCCTGAGAGAGAGAGGGGACTGAGAGACACCAGTCAGTGTACAGATATATCCCTGAGAGAGAGGGGACTGAGAGACACCAGTCAGGGTACAGATATCTCCCTACGAGAGAGAGGGGACTGAGAGACACCAGTCAGTGTAGAGATATCTCCCTGCGAGAGAGAGAGGGGACTGAGATACACCAGTCAGTGTACAGACATCTCCCGGAGAGAGAGAGGGACTGAGAGAGACCAGTCAGTGTACAGATATCTCCCTGAGAGAGAGAGGGTCTGAGAGACAACAATCAGTGTACAGATATCCCTCTGAAGGAGAGAAGGGTCAGAGGGACACCAGTCAATGTGCAGATCACTCCTTGAGAGTGAGGGACTGAAAGACACCAGTCAGTGTACAGATATCTTCCTAACAGAGAGCGACTGAGAGACACCAGTCAGTGTACAGATATCTCCCTGAGAGAGAGAGGGACTGAGAGACACCAGTCAGTGTACAGATATCCCCCTGAGAGAGAGAGGGACTGAGAGACACCAGTCAGTGTACAGATATCTCCCTGAGAGAGAAATCGACTGAGAGACACCAGTCAGTGTACAGATATCTCCATGAGAGTGAGAGGGACTGAGATAAACCAGTCAGTGTACATATATCTCCCTGAGAGAAAGGGGGACTGAGAGACAACAATCAGTGTACAGATATCTCCCTGAGAGAGAGAGGGACTGAGAGACACTAGTCACTGTACAGATATCTCCCTGGGAGAGAGGGACTGAGAGACACCAGTCAGCGGACAGATATCTCCCTGAGAGAGAGGGACTGAGAGACACCAGTCAGAGTACAGATATCTTCCTGAGAGAGCGAGGGGCTGAGAGACACTAGTCAGTATACAGATATCTTCCAAAGAGAGAGGGACTGAGAGACACTAGTCAGAATACAGCTACGTCCCTGAGAGAGAGAGGGACTGAGAGACACAGGTCAGCGGACAGATATCTCAGTGAAAGAGAAATCGACTGAGAGACACCAGTCAGTGTACAAATATCTCCCAGAGTGAGAGGGACTGAGAGAAACCAGTCAGTGTACAGATATCTCCCAGAGAGAGAGGGACTAATAGACACCAGTCAGTGTACAGATATCTCCCTGAGAGAGAGGGACTGAGAGACACTAGTCAGTGTACTGATATCTCCCAGAGAGAGAGGACTGAGAGACACCAGTCAGTGTACAGATATCTTCCTGGGAGGGAAGGGACTAAGAGACACCAGTCAATGTACAGATACCTCCCTGAGAGAGAGGAGATGGAGAGACACCTGTCAGTGTACAGTTATCTCCCTGAGAGAGAGAGGGTCTGAGAGACAACAATCAGAGTACAGATATCCCTCTGAAGGAGAGAAGGGTCTGAGGGACACCAGTCAATGTACAGATCACTCCTTGAGAGTGAGGGACTGAAAGACACCAGTCAGTGTACAGATATTTCCCTGAGAGAGGGGACTGAGAGACACAGGTCAGTGTAAAGATATCTCCCTGAGAGAGAGGGGACTGAGAGACACCAGTCAGTGTACAGATATCTCCCTGAGAGAGTGGGGACTGAGAGACACCAGTCCGTGTACAGATATCTCCCTGAGAGAGAGGGGACTGAGAGACACCAGTCAGTGTACAGATATCTCCCTGAGAGAGAGGGGACTGAGAGACAGCAGTCAGTGTACAGATATCTCCCTGAGAGAGAGGAGACTGAGAGACACCAGTCAGTGTGCATATATCTCCCTGAGAGAGAGAGAGGGACTAAGAGACACCAGTCAGTGAACAGATATCTCCCTGAGAGAGAGGGGACTGAGAGACACCAGTCAGTGTACTGATATCTCCCTGAGAGAGTGGACTGAGAGACACCAGTCAGTGTGCATATATCTCCCTGAGAGAGAGAGAGGGACTGAGAGACACCAGTCAGTGAACAGATATCTCCCTGAGAGAGAGGGGACTGAGAGACACCAGTCAGTGTACTGATATCTCCCTGAGAGAGTGGACCGAGAGACACCAGTCAGTGTAGAAATATCTTCCTGGGAGGGAAGGGACTAAGAGACACCAGTCAGTGTACAAATATCTCCCTGAGAGAGAGGGACTGAGAGACACCAGTCAGCGTGCAGATATCTCCCTGAGAGAGAGAGAGAGAGAGACACACCAGTCAGTGTACAGATATCTCCCAGAGAGAGTGAGAGGGACTGAGAGACACCAGTCAGTGTGCAGATATCTCCCTCAGAGAGAGAGAGGGGGACTGAGAGACACCAGTCAGTGTACAGATATCTCCCAGAGAGAGAGAGGGACTGAGAGACACACGTCAGTGCACAGATATCTCCCTGAGAGAGAGAGGGGACTGAGAGACACCAGTCAGTGTACAGATATCTCCCTGAGAGAGAGAGGGAATGAGAGACACCAGTTAGTGTACAGATATCTCCCTGAGAGAGAGAGGGGCCTGAGAGACACCAGTCAGTGTGCAGATTTCTCCCGGAGAGAGGGGGGACTGAGCGACACCAGTCAGTGTACAGATATCTCCCTGAGAGAGAGGAGACTGAGAGACACCAGTCAGTGTGCATATATCTCCCTGAGAGAGAGAGAGGGACTAAGAGACACCAGTCAGTGAACAGATATCTCCCTGAGACAGAGGGGACTGAGAGACACCAGTCAGTGTACTGATATCTCCCTGAGAGAGTGGACTGAGAGACACCAGTCAGTGTGCATATATCTCCCTGAGAGAGAGAGAGGGACTGAGAGACACCAGTCAGTGAACAGATATCTCCCTGAGAGAGAGGGGACTGAGAGACACCAGTCAGTGTACTGATATCTCCCTGAGAGAGTGGACCGAGAGACACCAGTCAGTGTACAAATATCTTCCTGGGAGGGAAGGGACTAAGAGACACCAGTCAGTGTACAAATATCTCCCTGAGAGAGAGGGACTGAGAGACACCAGTCAGCGTGCAGATATCTCCCTGAGAGAGAGAGAGAGAGAGACACACCAGTCAGTGTGCAGATATCTCCCTGAGAGAGAGAGAGAGGGACTGAGAGACACCAGTCAGTGTACAGATATCTCCCAGAGAGAGAGAGGGACTGAGAGACACACGTCAGTGCACAGATATCTCCCTGAGAGAGAGAGGGGACTGAGAGACACCAGTCAGTGTACAGATATCTCCCTGAGAGAGAGAGGGAATGAGAGACACCAGTTAGTGTACAGATATCTCCCTGAGAGAGAGAGGGGCCTGAGAGACACCAGTCAGTGTGCAGATTTCTCCCGGAGAGAGGGGGGACTGAGAGACACCAGTCAGTGTAAAGATATCTCCCTGAGAGAGAGGGGACTGAGAGATACCATTCAGGGTACAGATGTTTCTCTGCGAATGAGAGGGGACTGAGAGACACCAGTCAGTGTACAGATATTGCCCTGAGAGAGAGAGGGACTGAGAGACACCAGTCAGTGTACAGATATCTCCCTGAGAGAGAGGGACTGAGAGACACCAGTCAGTGTACAGATATCTCCCTGAGAGAGAGAGGGACTGAGAGACACCAGTCAGTGTACAGATATCTCCCTGAGAGAGAGAGAGACTGAGAGACACCAGTCAGTGTATAGATATCTCCCTGAGAGAGAGAGGGACTGAGAGACACCAGTCAGTGTACAGATATCTCCCTGAGAGAGAGGGGACTGAGATACACCAGTCAGTGTACAGACATTTCCCGGAGAGAGAGAGGGACTGAGAGGCACCAGTCAGTGTACAGATATCTCCCTGAGAGAGGGGACTGAGAGACACCAGTCAGTGTACAGATATCTCCCTGAGAGAGAGAGAGAGGGAGTGAGATACACCAGTCAGTGTACAGATATCTCCCTGAGAGAGGGGACTGAGAGACACCAGTCAGTGTACAGATATCTCCCTGAGAGAGAGAGAGGGACTGAGAGACACCAGTCAGTGTACAGATATCTCCCTGAGAGGGAGGGGACTGAGTGACACCAGTCAGTGTACAGATATCTCCCTGAGAGAGAGAGGGGACTGAGAGGCACCAGTCAGTGTACAGATATCTCACTGAGAGGGAGGGGACTGAGTGACACCAGTCAGTGTACAGATATCTCCCTGAGAGAGGGGACTGAGAGACACCAGTCAGTGTACAGATATCTCCCTGAGAGAGAGAGGGGACTGAGAGACACCAGTCAGTGTACAGAAAACTCCCTGAGAGAGAGGGGACTGAGAGACACCAGTCCGAGTACAAATATCTATCTGAGAGAGAGGGGACTGTGAGACACCAGTCCGTGTACAGATATCTCCCTGAGAGAGAGAGGGACTGAGAGACACCAGTCAGTGTACAGAAATCTCCCTGAGAGATAGGGGAATGAGAGACACCAGTCAGTGTACAGATATCTCCCTTAGAGAGAGGGGACTGAGAGACACCAGTCAGTGTACAGATATCTCCCTGAGAGAGAGGGGACTGAGAGACACCAGTCAGTGTACAGAAAACTCCCTGAGAGAGAGGGGACTGAGGGACACCAGTCCGAGTACAAATATCTATCTGAGAGAGAGGGGACTGTGAGACACCAGTCCGTGTACAGATATCTCCCTTAGAGAGAGGGGACTGAGAGACACCAGTCAGTGTACAGATATCTCCCTGAGAGCGAGGGGACATAAATACACGAGTCAGTGTACAGATATTTCCCTGAGAGAAGGGACTGAGCGACACCAGTCAGTGTACAGATATCTCCCTGAGAGAGAGGGGACTGAGATACACCAGTCAGTTTACAAATATCTCCCTGTGAGAGGGGCTGAGAGACACCAGTCAGTGTACAGATATCTCCCTGAGAGAGAGGGACTGAGAGACACCAGTCAGTGTACAGATATCTCCCTGAGAGAGGGGGGACTGACAGACACCAGTCAGTGTACAGATATCTCCCTGAGAGAGAGGGGACTGAGAGATACCATTCAGGGTACAGATGTTTCTCTGCGAATGAGAGGGGACTGAGAGACACCAGTCAGTGTACAGATATCTCCCTGAGAGAGAGAGGGACTGAGAGACACCAGTCAGTATACAGATATCTCCGTGAGAGAGAGGGACTGAGAGACACCAGTCAGTGTACAGATATCTCCCTGAGAGATAGAGGGACTGAGAGACACCAGTCAGTGTACAGATATCTCCCTGAGAGAGAGAGAGACTGAGAGACACCAGTCAGTGTATAGATATCTCCCTGAGAGAGAGAGGGACTGAGAGACACCAGTCAGTGTACAGATATCTCCCTGAGAGAGAGGGGACTGAGAGACACCAGTCCGTGTACAGATATCTCCCTGAGAGAGAGGGGACTGAGAGACACCAGTCAGTGTACAGATATCTCCCTGAGAGAGAGAGGGACTGAGAGACACCAGTCAGTGTACAGATATCTCACTGAGAGAGAGAGGGACTGAGAGACACCAGTCAGTGTACAGATATCCCTCTGAAGGAGAGAGTGGTCTGAGGCCCACTAGTCAGTGTACAGATATCTCCCTGACAGAGAGAGGGGACTGAGAGACACCAGTTAGTGTACAGATATCTCCCTGAGAGAGAGAGGGGACTGAGAGACACCAGTCAGTGTACAGATATCTCCCTGAGTGAGAGGGAACTGAGAGATACCATTCAGGGTACAGATATTTCCCTGCGAGTGAGAGGGGACTGAGAGACACCAGTCAGTGTACAGATATCTCCCTGAGAGAGAGAAGGGACTGGGAGACACCAGTCAGTGTACAGATATCTCCCTGAGAGAGACAGGGACTGAGAGACACCAGTCAGTGTACAGATATCTCCCTCAGAGAGAGAGGGACTGAGAGACAGCAGTCAGTGTACAGATATCTCCCTGAGAGCGAGGGGACATAAATACACGAGTCAGTGTACAGATATTTCCCTGAGAGAAGGGACTGAGCGACACCAGTCAGTGTACAGATATCTCCCTGAGAGAGAGGGGACTGAGATACACCAGTCAGTTTACAAATATCTCCCTGAGAGAGGGGCTGAGAGACACCATTCAGTGTACAGATATCTCCCTGAGAGAGAGGGACTGAGAGACACCAGTCAGTGAACAGATATCTCCCTGAGAGAGGGGGGACTGAGAGACACCAGTCAGTGTACAGATATCTCCCTGAGAGAGAGGGGACTGAGAGATACCATTCAGGGTACAGATGTTTCTCTGCGAATGAGAGGGGACTGAGAGACACCAGTCAGTGTACAGATATCTCCCTGAGAGAGAGAGGGACTGAGAGACACCAGTCAGTGTACAGATATCTCCCTGAGAGAGAGAGGGACTGAGAGACACCAGTCAGTATACAGATATCTCCCTGAGAGAGAGAGAGACTGAGAGACACCAGTCAGTGTATAGATATCTCCCTGAGAGAGAGAGGGACTGAGAGACACCAGTCAGTGTACAGATATCTCCCTGAGAGAGAGGGGACTGAGATACACCAGTCAGTGTACAGACATCTCCCGGAGAGAGAGAGGGACTGAGACGCACCAGTCAGTGTACAGATATCTCCCTGAGAGAGGGGACTGAGAGACAACAGTCAGTGTACAGATATCTCGATGAGAGAGAGGGGAATGAGAGACACCAGTCCGTGTACAGATATCTCCCTGAGAGAGAGGGGACTGAGAGACACCAGTCAGTGTACAGATATCTCCCTGAGAGAGAGAGGGACTGAGAGACACCAGTCAGTGTACAGATATCTCACTGAGAGAGAGAGGGACTGAGAGACACCAGTCAGTGTACAGATATCCCTCTGAAGGAGAGAATGGTCTGTGGCCCACTAGTCAGTGTACAGATATCTCCCTGACAGAGAGAGGGGACTGAGAGACACCAGTCAGTGTACAGGTATCTCCCTGAGAGAGAGAGGGGACTGAGAGACACCATTCAGTGTACAGATATCTCCCTGAGTGAGAGGGAACTGAGAGATACCATTCAGGGTACAGATATTTCCCTGCGAGTGAGAGGGGACTGAGAGACACCAGTCAGCGTACAGATATCTCCCTGAGAGAGAGAAGGGACTGGGAGACACCAGTCAGTGTACAGATATCTCCCTGAGAGAGACAGGGACTGAGAGACACCAGTCAGTGTACAGATATCTCCCTCAGAGAGAGAGGGACTGAGAGACAGCAGTCAGTGTAAAGATATCCCTCTGAAGGAGAGGAGGGTCTGAGGGACCCCAGTCAATGTACAGATCACTCCTTGAGAGTGAGGGACTGAAAGACACCAGTAAGTGTACAGATATCTCCCTGAGAGAGAGGGGACTGAGAGACACCAGTCAGTGTACAGATATCGCCCTGAGAGAGGGGACTGAGAGACACCAGTCAGTGTAAAGATATCTCGCCGAGCTAAAGGGAATGAGAGACACCAGTCAGTGTACAGATATTTCCCTGACAGAGAGGGGACTGAGAGACACCAGTCTGTGTACAGATAACTCCCTGAGAGAGAGGGGACTGAGAGACACCAGTCAGTGTACAGATATCGCCCTGAGAGAGAGAGGACTGAAAGACACCAGTCAGTGTACAGGTATCTCCCTGAGAGAGAGAGACTGAAAGACACCAGTCAGTGTACAGATATCTCCCTGAGAGAGAGGGGACTGCGAGACACAAGTCAGTGTACAGATATCTCCCTGAGAGAGAGAGACTGAGAGACACCAGTCAGTGTACAGATATCTCCCTGAGACAGAGGGACTGAGAGGCACCAGTCAGTGAACAGATATCTCCCTGATAGAGAGGGGACTGAGAGACACCAGTCAGTGTACAGATATCTCCCTGAGAGAGAGAGAGGGACTGAGACACCAGTCAGTGAACAGATATCTCCCTGAGAGAGAGGGGACTGAGAGCCACCAGTCAGTGTACAGATAACCCTCTGAAGGAGAGAGGGGTCTGAGGGACACTATTCAGTGTAAAGATATCTCCCTGAGAGAGAGGGGACTGAGAGATACCATTCAGGGGACAGATATTTCCCTGCGTGTGAGAGGGGACTGAGAGGCACCAGTCAGTGTACAGATATTTCCCTGAGAAAGAGAGGGGACTGAGAGACACCAGTCAGTGTACAGATATTTCCCTGAGAGAGAGGGGACTGAGAGATACCATTCAGGGTACAGATGATTCCCTGCGAGTGAGAGGGGACTGAGAGACACCAGTCAGTGTACAGATATCTCCCTGAGAGAGAGAGGGGACAGAGAGACACCAGTCAGTGTACAGATATCTCCCTGAGAGAGAGGGACTGAGAGACACCAGTCAGTGCACAGATATCACCCTGAGAGAGAGAGGGGACTGAGATAAACCAGTCAGTGTACAGACATCTCCCGGAGAGAGAGAGGGACTGAGAGACACCAGTCAGTGTACAGATATCTCCCTGAGAGAGAGGGGACTGAGAGAGACCAGTCAGTGTACGGATATCTCCCTGAGAGAGAGGGGACTGAGAGACACGAGTCAGTGTACAGATATCGCAATGAGAGAGAGAGGACTGAAAGACACCAGTCAGTGTACAGATATCTCCGAGAGAGAGAGTGACTGAAAGACACCAGTCAGTGTACAGATATCTCCCTGAGAGAGAGGGGACTGCGAGACACAAGTTAGTGTACAGATATCTCCCTGAGAGAGAGAGACTGAGAGACACCAGTCAGTGTACAGATATCTCACTGAAAGAGAGTGGACTGAGAGACAACAGTCAGTGTGCAGATGTTTCCCTGCGAGTGAGAGGGGACTGGGAGACACCAGTAAGTGTACAGATATCTCACTGAGAGGGAGGGGACTGAGAGACAACAGTCCGAGTACAAATATCTATCTGAGAGAGAGGGGACTGTGAGACACCAGTCCGTGTACAGATATCTCCCTGAGAGAGAGGGGACTGAGAGTCACCAGTCAGTGTACAGATATCTCCCTGAGAGAGAGGGGACAGAGAGACACCAGTCAGTGTACAGATATATCCCTGAGAGAGGGGACTGAGAGACACCAGTCAGTGTACAGATCTCTCCCTGAGAGAGAGGGGACTGAGATACACCAGTCAGTGTACAGATATCTCCCTGAGAGAGAGAGGGACTGAGAGACACCAGTCAGTGTACAGATTTCCCTCTGAAGGAGAGAGTGGTCTGAGGGACACTAGTCAGTGTACAGATATCTCCCTGAGAGAGAGAGGGGACTGAGAGACACCAGTCAGTGTACAGATATCTCCCTGAGAGAGAGAGGGGACTGAGTGACACCAGTCAGTGTACAGATATCTCCCTGAGAGAGAGGGGACGGCGAGATACCATTCAGGGGACAGATATTTCCCTGCGTGTGAGAGGGGACTGAGAGACACCAGTCAGTGTACAGATATTTCCCTGAGAAAGAGAGGGGACTGAGAGACATCAGTCAGTGTACAGATATTTCCCTGAGAGAGAGGGGACTGAGAGATACCATTCAGGGTACAGATGATTCCCTGCGAGTGAGAGGGGACTGAGAGACACCAGTCAGTGTACAGATATCTCCCTGAGAGAGAGAGGGAACAGAGAGACACCAGTCAGTGTACAGATATCTCCCTGAGAGAGAGGGACTGAGAGACACCAGTCAGTGCACAGATATCACCCTGAGAGAGAGAGGGGACTGAGATACACCAGTCAGTGTACAGACATCTCCCGGAGAGAGAGAGGGACTGAGAGACACCAGTCAGTGTACAGATATCTCCCTGAAAGAGAGTGGACTGAGAGACACCAGTCAGTGTACAGATATCTCCCTGAGAGAGGGGACTGAGAGACACCAGTCAGTGTACAGATATCTCCCTGAGAGAGAGTGGGACTGAGAGACACCAGTCAGTGTACAGATATCTCCCTGAGAGAGAGGGACTGAGAGGCACCAGTCAGTGAACAGATATCTCCCTGATAGAGAGAGAGGGACTGAGACACCAGTCAGTGAACAGATATCTCCCTGAGAGAGAGGGGACTGAGAGCCACCAGTCAGTGTACAGATAACCCTCTGAAGGAGAGAGGGGCCTGAGGGACACTATTCAGTGTATAGATATCTCCCTGAGAGAGAGAGGGACTGATAGACACCAGTCAGTGTACAGATATCTCCCTGAGAGAGAGAGAGGGACTGAGACACCAGTCAGTGAACAGATATCTCCCTGA
The DNA here is from genome assembly GCF_964194155.1 of Cetorhinus maximus. Taxonomy (NCBI): domain Eukaryota; kingdom Metazoa; phylum Chordata; class Chondrichthyes; order Lamniformes; family Cetorhinidae; genus Cetorhinus; species Cetorhinus maximus. The sequence goes on from NW_027598800.1 coordinate 22,144, forward strand.
GAGAGAGGGGACTGAGAGCCACCAGTCAGTGTACAGATAACCCTCTGAAGGAGAGAGGGGCCTGAGGGACACTATTCAGTGTATAGATATCTCCCTGAGAGAGAGGGGACTGCGAGACACAAGTTAGTGTACAGATATCTCCCTGAGAGAGAGAGACTGAGAGACACCAGTCAGTGTACAGATATCTCACTGAAAGAGAGTGGACTGAGAGACAACAGTCAGTGTGCAGATGTTTCCCTGCGAGTGAGAGGGGACTGGGAGACACCAGTAAGTGTACAGATATCTCACTGAGAGGGAGGGGACTGAGAGACAACAGTCCGAGTACAAATATCTATCTGAGAGAGAGGGGACTGTGAGACACCAGTCCGTGTACAGATATCTCCCTGAGAGAGAGGGGACTGAGAGTCACCAGTCAGTGTACAGATATCTCCCTGAGAGAGAGGGGACAGAGAGACACCAGTCAGTGTACAGATATATCCCTGAGAGAGGGGACTGAGAGACACCAGTCAGTGTACAGATCTCTCCCTGAGAGAGAGGGGACTGAGATACACCAGTCAGTGTACAGATATCTCCCTGAGAGAGAGAGGGACTGAGAGACACCAGTCAGTGTACAGATTTCCCTCTGAAGGAGAGAGTGGTCTGAGGGACACTAGTCAGTGTACAGATATCTCCCTGAGAGAGAGAGGGGACTGAGAGACACCAGTCAGTGTACAGATATCTCCCTGAGAGAGAGAGGGGACTGAGTGACACCAGTCAGTGTACAGATATCTCCCCGAGAGAGAGGGGACGGCGAGATACCATTCAGGGGACAGATATTTCCCTGCGTGTGAGAGGGGACTGAGAGACACCAGTCAGTGTACAGATATTTCCCTGAGAAAGAGAGGGGACTGAGAGACATCAGTCAGTGTACAGATATTTCCCTGAGAGAGAGGGGACTGAGAGATACCATTCAGGGTACAGATGATTCCCTGCGAGTGAGAGGGGACTGAGAGACACCAGTCAGTGTACAGATATCTCCCTGAGAGAGAGAGGGAACAGAGAGACACCAGTCAGTGTACAGATATCTCCCTGAGAGAGAGGGACTGAGAGACACCAGTCAGTGCACAGATATCACCCTGAGAGAGAGAGGGGACTGAGATACACCAGTCAGTGTACAGACATCTCCCGGAGAGAGAGAGGGACTGAGAGACACCAGTCAGTGTACAGATATCTCCCTGAAAGAGAGTGGACTGAGAGACACCAGTCAGTGTACAGATATCTCCCTGAGAGAGGGGACTGAGAGACACCAGTCAGTGTACAGATATCTCCCTGAGAGAGAGTGGGACTGAGAGACACCAGTCAGTGTACAGATATCTCCCTGAGAGAGAGGGACTGAGAGGCACCAGTCAGTGAACAGATATCTCCCTGATAGAGAGAGAGGGACTGAGACACCAGTCAGTGAACAGATATCTCCCTGAGAGAGAGGGGACTGAGAGCCACCAGTCAGTGTACAGATAACCCTCTGAAGGAGAGAGGGGCCTGAGGGACACTATTCAGTGTATAGATATCTCCCTGAGAGAGAGAGGGACTGATAGACACCAGTCAGTGTACAGATATCTCCCTGAGAGAGAGAGAGGGACTGAGACACCAGTCAGTGAACAGATATCTCCCTGAGAGAGAGAGGGACTGATAGACACCAGTCAGTGTACAGATATCTTCCTGAGAGAGAGAGGGGCCTGAGAGACACCAGTCAGTGTGCAGATTTCTCCCTGAGAGAGGGGGGACTGAGAGACAGCAGTCAGTGTACAGATATCTCCCTGAGAGAGAGGGGACTGAGAGATACCATTCAGGGTACAGATGTTCCTCTGCGAATGAGAGTTGACTGAGAGACACCAGTCAGTGTACAGATAGCTCCCTGAGAGAGAGAGGGACTGAGAGACACCAGTCAGTGTACAGATATCTCCCTGAGAGAGAGGGACTGAGAGACACCAGTCAGTGTACAGATATCTCCCTGAGAGACAGAGGGACTGAGAGACACCAGTCAGTGTACAGTTATCTCCCTGAGAGAGAGAGAGACTGAGAGACACCAGTCAGTGTATAGATATCTCCCTGAGAGAGAGAGGGACTGAGAGACACCAGTCAGTGTACAGATATCTCCCTGAGAGAGAGGGGACTGAGATACACCAGTCAGTGTACAGACATCTCCCGGAGAGAGAGAGGGACTGAGAGGCACCAGTCAGTGTACAGATATCTCCCTGAGAGAGGGGACTGAGAGACAATAGTCAGTGTACAGATATCTCCCTGAGAGAGAGAGGGGACTGAGAGACACCAGTCCGTGTACAGATATCTCCCTGAGAGAGAGGGGACTGAGAGACACCAGTCAGTGCACAGATATCTCCCTGAGAAAGAGGGGACTGAGAGATACTAGTCAGTGTACAGATATCTCCCTGAGAGCGAGCGGACAGAAAGACACCAGTCAGTGTACAGATATCTCCCTGAGAGAAGGGACTGAGAGACACCAGTCAGTGTACAGATATCACCCTGAGAGAGAGGGGTCTGAGATACACCAGTCAGTGTACAAATATCTTCCTGAGAGGTTCGGGACTGAGAGACACCAGTCAGTGTACAGATATCTCCCTGAGAGAGAGGGGACTGAGAGATACCATTCAGGGTACAGATGTTTCTCTGCGAATGAGAGGGGACTGAGAGACACCAGTCAGTGTACAGATATCTCCCTGAGAGAGAGAGGGACTGAGAGACACCAGTCAGTGTACAGATATCTCCCTGAGAGAGAGGGACTGAGAGACACCAGTCAGTGTACAGATATCTCCCTGAGAGAGAGAGGGACTGAGAGACACCAGTCAGTGTACAGATATCTCCCTGAGAGAGAGAGAGACTGAGAGACACCAGTCAGTGTATAGATATCTCCCTGAGAGAGAGAGGGACTGAGAGACACCAGTCAGTGTACAGATATCTCTCTGAGAGAGAGGGGACTGAGATACACCAGTCAGTGGACAGACATCTCCCGGAGAGAGAGAGGGAATGAGGGGCACCAGTCAGTGTACAGATATCTCCCTGACAGAGAGGGACTGAGAGGCACCAGTCAGTGTACAGATATCTCCCTGAGAAAGGGGACTGAGAGACAACAGTCAGTGTACAGATATCTCCCTGAGAGAGAGGGGACTGAGAGACACCAGTCAGTGTACAGATATCTCCATGAGAGAGGGAGGGGACTGAGAGACACCAGTCAGTGTACAGATATCTCCCTGAGAGAGAGAGGGACTGAGAGACACCAGTCAGTGTACAGATATCTCCCTGAGAGAGAGAGGGGCCTGAGAGACACCAGTCAGTGTGCAGATTTCTCCCTGAGAGAGGGGGGACTGAGAGACACCAGTCAGTGTACAGATATCTCCCTGAGAGAGAGGGGACTGAGAGATACCATTCAGGGTACAGATGTTTCACTGCGAATGACAGGGGACTGAGAGACACCAGTCAGTGTACAGATAGCTCCCTGAGAGAGAGAGGGACTGAGAGACACCAGTCAGTGTACAGATATCTCCCTGAGAGACAGAGGGACTGAGAGACACCAGTCAGTGTACAGATATCTCCCTGAGAGAGAGAGAGACTGAGAGACACCAGTCAGTGTATAGATATCTCCCTGAGAGAGAGAGGGACTGAGAGACACCAGTCAGTGTACAGATATCTCCCTGAGAGAGAGGGGACTGAGATACACCAGTCAGTGTACAGACATCTCCCGGAGAGAGAGAGGGACTGAGAGGCACCAGTCAGTGTACAGATATCTCCCTGTGAGAGGGGACTGAGAGACAACAGTCAGTGTACAGATATCTCCCTGAGAGAGAGAGGGGACTGAGAGACACCAGTCCGTGTACAGATGTCTCTCTGAGAGAGAGGGGACTGAGAGACACCAGTCAGTGTACACATATCTCCATGAGAGAGGGAGGGGACTGAGAGACACCAGTCAGTGTACAGATATCTCCCTGAGAGAGAGGGGACTGAGAGACACCAGTCAGTGTACAGAAATCTCCCTGAGAGAGAGGGGAATGAGAGACACCTGTCAGTGTACAGATATCTCCCTGAGAGAGAGGGGACTGGGAGACAACAGTCAGTGTACAGATATCTCCCTGAGAGATAGAGGGACTGAGTGACACCAGTCAGTGTACAGATATCTCCCTGAGACAGAGAGGGACTGAGAGACACCAGTCAGTGTACAGATATCTCCCTGAGAGAGGGGACTGAGAGACACAAGTCAGTGTACAGATATCTCCTTGAGAGAGAGGGGACTGAGAGACACCAGTCCGAGTACAAATATCTACCTGAGAGAGAGGGGACTGTGAGACACCAGTCCGTGTACAGAAATCTCCCTGAGAGAGAGGGGACTGAGAGACACCAGTCAGTGCACAGATATTCCCCTGAGAAAGAGGGGACTGAGAGATACTAGTCAGTGTACAGATATCTCCCTGAGAGCGAGGGGACAGAAAGACACCAGTCAGTGTACAGATATCTCCCTGAGAGAAGGGACTGAGAGACACCAGTCAGTGTACAGATATCACCCTGAGAGAGAGGGGACTGAGATACACCAGTCAGTGTACAAATATCCTCCTGAGAGGTTAGGGACTGAGAGACACCAGTCAGTGTACAGATATCTCCCTGAGAGAGAGGGGACTGAGAGATACCATTCAGGGTACAGATGTTTCTCTGCGAATGAGAGGGGACTGAGAGACACCAGTCAGTGTACAGATATCTCCCTGAGAGAGAGAGTGACTGAGAGACACCAGTCAGTGTACAGATATCTCCCTGAGATAGAGGAACTGAGAGATACCAGTCAGTGTACAGATATCTCCCAGAGAGAGAAAGGGACTGAGAGACACCAGTCAGTGTACAGATATCTCCCTGAGAGAGAGAGAGACTGAGAGACACGAGTCAGTGTATAGATATCTCCCTGAGAGAGAGAGGGACTGAGAGACACCAGTCAGTGTACAAATATCTCCCTGAGAGAGAGGGGACTGAGATACACCAGTCAGTGTACAGACATCTCCCGGAGAGAGAGAGGCAATGAGAGGCACCAGTCAGTGTACAGATATCTCCCTGAGAGAGAGAGGGGACTGAGAGACACCAGTCAGTGTACAGATATCTCCCTGAGAGAGGGGACTGAGAGACAACAGTCAGTGTACAGATATCTCCCTGAGAGAGAGAGGCGACCGAGAGACACCAGTCCGTGTACAGATATCTCCCTGAGAGAGAGGGGACTGAGAGACACCAGTCAGTGTACAGAAATCTCCCTGAGAGATAGGGGAATGAGAGACACCAGTCAGTGTACAGATATCTCCCTGAGAGAGAGGGGACTGAGAGACACCAGTCAGTGTACAGATATCTCCATGAGAGAGAGGGGACTGAGAGACACCAGTCAGTGTACAGAAAACTCCCTGAGAGAGAGGGGACTGAGAGACACCAGTCCGAGTACAAATATCTATCATAGAGAGAGGGGACTGTGAGACACCAATCCGTGTACAAATATCTCCCTGAGAGAGAGGGGACTGTGAGACACCAGTCAGTGTACAGATATCTCCCTAAGAGAGAGGGGACAGAGAGACACCAGTCAGTGTACAGATATCTCCCTGAGAGCGAGGGGACAGAAAGACACCAGTCAGTGTACAGATATTTCCCTGAGAGAAGGGACTGAGCAACACCAGTCAGTGTACAGATATCTCCCTGAGAGAGTGGGGACTGAGATACACCAGTCAGTTTACAAATATCTCCCTGAGAGAGTGGCTGAGAGACACCAGTCAGTGTACTGATATCTCCCTGAGAGAGAGGGACAGAGAGACACCAGTCAGTGTGCAAATATCTCCCTGAGAGAGAAGGGACTGAGAGACACCAGTCAGTGTACAGATATCACCCTGAGAGAGAGAGGGGACTGAGAGACACCAGTCAGTGTACAGATATCTCCCTGAGAGAGAGAGGGGACTGAGAGACACCAGTCAGTGTACAGATATCTCCCTGAGGGATAGAGGGACTGAGAGACACCAGTAAGAGTTACAGATATCTCACTGAGAAGGAGGGACTGAGAGGCACCAGTCAGTTCACAGATATCTCCATAAGAGTGGGGAGTGTGAGACACCAGTCAGTGTACAGATATCTCCCTGAGAGAGAGGGAACTGAGAGAAATAAGTCAGTGTACAGATATCTCCCTGAGAGAGAGAGGGGACTGAGAGACACCAGTCAGTGTGCAGATATCTCCCCAAATGAGAGAGGGGACTGAGGGACACCAGTCAGTGTACAGATATCTCCCTGACAGAGAGGGAACTGAGAGAAACCAGTCAGTGTACAGATATCTCCCTGAGAGAGACAGGGGACTGAGAGACACCAGTCAGTGTACAGATATCTCCCTGAGCGATAGAGGGACTGAGAGACACCAGACTGTGTACAGATATCTCCCTGAGAGAGAGAGGGACTGAGAGACACCAGTCAGTGTACAGATATCACCCTGAGAGAGAGAGAGAGACTGAGAGACACCAGTCAGTGTACAGATATCTCCCTGAGATAGAGAGAGGGGACTGAGAGACACCAGTCAGTGTACAGATATCTCCCTGAGAGAGAGAGAGGGGACTGAGAGACACCAGTCAGTGTACAGATATTTCCCTGAGAGAGAGAGGAGACTGAGAGACATCAGTCAGTGTACAGATATCTCCCTGAGCGATAGAGGGACTGAGAGAAACCAGACAGTGTACAGATATCTCCCTGAAAGAGAGAGAGAGGGGACTGAGAGACACCAGTCAGTGTACAGATATCTCCCTGAGAGAAAGGGGGACTGAGAGACAACAATCAGTGTAAAGACATCTCGCCGAGCTAAAGGGAATGAGAGACACCAGTCAGTGTACAGATATTTCCCTGAGAGAGAGGGGACTGAGAGACACCATTCAGTGTACAGATATCTCCCTGAGAGAGAGGGGACTGAGAGACACCAGTCAGTGTCCAGATATTTCCCTGAGAGAGAGGGGACTGAGAGACACCAGTCAGTGTACAGATATCTCCCTGAGAGAGGGGACTGAGAGACACAAGTCAGTGTACAGATATCTCCTTGAGAGAGAGGGGACTGAGAGACACCAGTCCGAGTACAAATATCTACCTGAGAGAGAGGGGACCGTGAGACACCAGTCCGTGTACAGAAATCTCCCTGAGAGATAGGGGACTGAGAGACACCAGTCAGTGCACAGATATCCCCCTGAGAAAGAGGGGACTGAGAGATACTAGTCAGTGTACAGATATCTCCCTGAGAGCGAGGGGACAGAAAGACACCAGTCAGTGTACAGATATCTCCCTGAGAGAGAGAGGGACTGAGAGACACCAGTTAGTGTACTGATATCTCCCTGAGAGAGAGGGACGGAGAGACACCAGTCAGTGTACAGATATCTCCCAGAGAGAGAAAGGGACTGAGAGACACCAGTCAGTGTACAGATATCTCCCTGAGAGAGAGAGAGACTGAGAGACACCAGTCAGTGTATAGATATCTCCCTGAGAGATAGAGGGACTGAGAGACACCAGTCAGTGTACAGATATCTCCCTGAGAGAGACGGGACTGAGATACACCAGTCAGTGTACAGACATCTCCCGGAGAGAGAGAGGGAATGAGAGGCACCAGTCAGTGTACAGATATCTCCCTGAGAGAGCGGGACTTAGAGGCACCAGTCAGTGTACAGATATCTCCCTGAGAGAGGGGACTGAGAGACAACAGTCAGTGTACAGATATCTCCCTGAGAGAGAGAGGGGACTGAGAGACACCAGTCCGTGTACAGATATCTCCCTGAGAGAGAGGGGACTGAGAGACACCAGTCAGTGTACAGAAATCTCCCTGAGAGATAGGGGAATGAGAGACACCAGTCAGTGTACAGATATCTCCCTGAGAGAGAGGGGACTGAGAGACACCAGTCAGTGTACAGATATCTCCCTGAGAGAGAGAGGGGACTGAGAGACACCAGTCCATGTACAGATGTCTCTCTGAGAGAGAGGGGACTGAGAGACACCAGTCAGTGTACACATATCTCCATGAGAGAGGGAGGGGACTGAGAGACACCAGTCAGTGTACAGATATCTCCCTGAGAGAGAGAGAGACTGAGAGACACCAGTCAGTGTATAGATATCTCCCTGAGAGAGAGAGGGACTGAGAGACACCAGTCAGTGTACAGATATCTCCCTGAGAGAGAGGGGACTGAGATACACCAGTCAGTGTACAGACATCTCCCGGAGAGAGAGAGGGACTGAGAGGCACCAGTCAGTGTACAGATATCTCCCTGTGAGAGGGGACTGAGAGACAACAGTCAGTGTACAGATATCTCCCTGAGAGAGAGAGGGGACTGAGAGACACCAGTCCGTGTACAGATGTCTCTCTGAGAGAGAGGGGACTGAGAGACACCAGTCAGTGTACACATATCTCCATGAGAGAGGGAGGGGACTGAGAGACACCAGTCAGTGTACAGATATCTCCCTGAGAGAGAGGGGACTGAGAGACACCAGTCAGTGTACAGAAATCTCCCTGAGAGAGAGGGGAATGAGAGACACCTGTCAGTGTACAGATATCTCCCTGAGAGAGAGGGGACTGGGAGACAACAGTCAGTGTACAGATATCTCCCTGAGAGATAGAGGGACTGAGTGACACCAGTCAGTGTACAGATATCTCCCTGAGACAGAGAGGGACTGAGAGACACCAGTCAGTGTACAGATATCTCCCTGAGAGAGGGGACTGAGAGACACAAGTCAGTGTACAGATATCTCCTTGAGAGAGAGGGGACTGAGAGACACCAGTCCGAGTACAAATATCTACCTGAGAGAGAGGGGACTGTGAGACACCAGTCCGTGTACAGAAATCTCCCTGAGAGAGAGGGGACTGAGAGACACCAGTCAGTGCACAGATATTCCCCTGAGAAAGAGGGGACTGAGAGATACTAGTCAGTGTACAGATATCTCCCTGAGAGCGAGGGGACAGAAAGACACCAGTCAGTGTACAGATATCTCCCTGAGAGAAGGGACTGAGAGACACCAGTCAGTGTACAGATATCACCCTGAGAGAGAGGGGACTGAGATACACCAGTCAGTGTACAAATATCCTCCTGAGAGGTTAGGGACTGAGAGACACCAGTCAGTGTACAGATATCTCCCTGAGAGAGAGGGGACTGAGAGATACCATTCAGGGTACAGATGTTTCTCTGCGAATGAGAGGGGACTGAGAGACACCAGTCAGTGTACAGATATCTCCCTGAGAGAGAGAGTGACTGAGAGACACCAGTCAGTGTACAGATATCTCCCTGAGATAGAGGAACTGAGAGATACCAGTCAGTGTACAGATATCTCCCAGAGAGAGAAAGGGACTGAGAGACACCAGTCAGTGTACAGATATCTCCCTGAGAGAGAGAGAGACTGAGAGACACGAGTCAGTGTATAGATATCTCCCTGAGAGAGAGAGGGACTGAGAGACACCAGTCAGTGTACAAATATCTCCCTGAGAGAGAGGGGACTGAGATACACCAGTCAGTGTACAGACATCTCCCGGAGAGAGAGAGGCAATGAGAGGCACCAGTCAGTGTACAGATATCTCCCTGAGAGAGAGAGGGGACTGAGAGACACCAGTCAGTGTACAGATATCTCCCTGAGAGAGGGGACTGAGAGACAACAGTCAGTGTACAGATATCTCCCTGAGAGAGAGAGGCGACCGAGAGACACCAGTCCGTGTACAGATATCTCCCTGAGAGAGAGGGGACTGAGAGACACCAGTCAGTGTACAGAAATCTCCCTGAGAGATAGGGGAATGAGAGACACCAGTCAGTGTACAGATATCTCCCTGAGAGAGAGGGGACTGAGAGACACCAGTCAGTGTACAGATATCTCCATGAGAGAGAGGGGACTGAGAGACACCAGTCAGTGTACAGAAAACTCCCTGAGAGAGAGGGGACTGAGAGACACCAGTCCGAGTACAAATATCTATCATAGAGAGAGGGGACTGTGAGACACCAATCCGTGTACAAATATCTCCCTGAGAGAGAGGGGACTGTGAGACACCAGTCAGTGTACAGATATCTCCCTAAGAGAGAGGGGACAGAGAGACACCAGTCAGTGTACAGATATCTCCCTGAGAGCGAGGGGACAGAAAGACACCAGTCAGTGTACAGATATTTCCCTGAGAGAAGGGACTGAGCAACACCAGTCAGTGTACAGATATCTCCCTGAGAGAGTGGGGACTGAGATACACCAGTCAGTTTACAAATATCTCCCTGAGAGAGTGGCTGAGAGACACCAGTCAGTGTACTGATATCTCCCTGAGAGAGAGGGACAGAGAGACACCAGTCAGTGTGCAAATATCTCCCTGAGAGAGAAGGGACTGAGAGACACCAGTCAGTGTACAGATATCACCCTGAGAGAGAGAGGGGACTGAGAGACACCAGTCAGTGTACAGATATCTCCCTGAGAGAGAGAGGGGACTGAGAGACACCAGTCAGTGTACAGATATCTCCCTGAGGGATAGAGGGACTGAGAGACACCAGTAAGAGTTACAGATATCTCACTGAGAAGGAGGGACTGAGAGGCACCAGTCAGTTCACAGATATCTCCATAAGAGTGGGGAGTGTGAGACACCAGTCAGTGTACAGATATCTCCCTGAGAGAGAGGGAACTGAGAGAAATAAGTCAGTGTACAGATATCTCCCTGAGAGAGAGAGGGGACTGAGAGACACCAGTCAGTGTGCAGATATCTCCCCAAATGAGAGAGGGGACTGAGGGACACCAGTCAGTGTACAGATATCTCCCTGACAGAGAGGGAACTGAGAGAAACCAGTCAGTGTACAGATATCTCCCTGAGAGAGACAGGGGACTGAGAGACACCAGTCAGTGTACAGATATCTCCCTGAGCGATAGAGGGACTGAGAGACACCAGACTGTGTACAGATATCTCCCTGAGAGAGAGAGGGACTGAGAGACACCAGTCAGTGTACAGATATCACCCTGAGAGAGAGAGAGAGACTGAGAGACACCAGTCAGTGTACAGATATCTCCCTGAGATAGAGAGAGGGGACTGAGAGACACCAGTCAGTGTACAGATATCTCCCTGAGAGAGAGAGAGGGGACTGAGAGACACCAGTCAGTGTACAGATATTTCCCTGAGAGAGAGAGGAGACTGAGAGACATCAGTCAGTGTACAGATATCTCCCTGAGCGATAGAGGGACTGAGAGAAACCAGACAGTGTACAGATATCTCCCTGAAAGAGAGAGAGAGGGGACTGAGAGACACCAGTCAGTGTACAGATATCTCCCTGAGAGAAAGGGGGACTGAGAGACAACAATCAGTGTAAAGACATCTCGCCGAGCTAAAGGGAATGAGAGACACCAGTCAGTGTACAGATATTTCCCTGAGAGAGAGGGGACTGAGAGACACCATTCAGTGTACAGATATCTCCCTGAGAGAGAGGGGACTGAGAGACACCAGTCAGTGTCCAGATATTTCCCTGAGAGAGAGGGGACTGAGAGACACCAGTCAGTGTACAGATATCTCCCTGAGAGAGGGGACTGAGAGACACAAGTCAGTGTACAGATATCTCCTTGAGAGAGAGGGGACTGAGAGACACCAGTCCGAGTACAAATATCTACCTGAGAGAGAGGGGACCGTGAGACACCAGTCCGTGTACAGAAATCTCCCTGAGAGATAGGGGACTGAGAGACACCAGTCAGTGCACAGATATCCCCCTGAGAAAGAGGGGACTGAGAGATACTAGTCAGTGTACAGATATCTCCCTGAGAGCGAGGGGACAGAAAGACACCAGTCAGTGTACAGATATCTCCCTGAGAGAGAGAGGGACTGAGAGACACCAGTTAGTGTACTGATATCTCCCTGAGAGAGAGGGACGGAGAGACACCAGTCAGTGTACAGATATCTCCCAGAGAGAGAAAGGGACTGAGAGACACCAGTCAGTGTACAGATATCTCCCTGAGAGAGAGACAGACTGAGAGACACCAGTCAGTGTATAGATATCTCCCTGAGAGAAAGAGGGACTGAGAGACACCAGTCAGTGTACAGATATCTCCCTGAGAGAGACGGGACTGAGATACACCAGTCAGTGTACAGACATCTCCCGGAGAGAGAGAGGGAATGAGAGGCACCAGTCAGTGTACAGATATCTCCCTGAGAGAGCGGGACTTAGAGGCACCAGTCAGTGTACAGATATCTCCCTGAGAGAGGGGACTGAGAGACAACAGTCAGTGTACAGATATCTCCCTGAGAGAGAGAGGGGACTGAGAGACACCAGTCCGTGTACAGATATCTCCCTGAGAGAGAGGGGACTGAGAGACACCAGTCAGTGTACAGAAATCTCCCTGAGAGATAGGGGAATGAGAGACACCAGTCAGTGTACAGATATCTCCCTGAGAGAGAGGGGACTGAGAGACACCAGTCAGTGTACAGATATCTCCCTGAGAGAGAGAGGGGACTGAGAGACACCAGTCCATGTACAGATGTCTCTCTGAGAGAGAGGGGACTGAGAGACACCAGTCAGTGTACACATATCTCCATGAGAGAGGGAGGGGACTGAGAGACACCAGTCAGTGTACAGATATCTCCCTGAGAGAGAGGGGACTGAGAGACACCAGTCAGTGTACAGAAATCTCCCTGAGAGAGAGGGGAATGAGAGACACCAGTCAGTGTACAGATATCTACCTGAGAGAGAGGGGACTGGGAGACAACAGTCAGTGTACAGATATCTCCCTGAGAGATAGAGGGACTGAGTGACACCAGTCAGTGTACAGATATCTCCCTGAGACAGAGAGGGACTGAGAGACACCAGTCAGTGTACAGATATCTCCCTGAGAGAGGGGACTGAGAGACACAAGTCAGTGTACAGATATCTCCTTGAGAGAGAGGGGACTGAGAGACACCAGTCCGAGTACAAATATCTACCTGAGAGAGAGGGGACTGTGAGACACCAGTCCGTGTACAGAAATCTCCCTGAGAGAGAGGGGACTGAGAGACACCAGTCACTGCACAGATATTCCCCTGAGAAAGAGGGGACTGAGAGATACTAGTCAGTGTACAGATATCTCCCTGAGAGCGAGGGGACAGAAAGACACCAGTCAGTGTACAGATATCTCCCTGAGAGAAGGGACTGAGAGACACCAGTCAGTGTACAGATATCACCCTGAGAGAGAGGGGACTGAGATACACCAGTCAGTGTACAGATATCTCCCTGAGAGAGAGGGGACTGAGAGATAACATTCAGGGTACAGATGTTTCTCTGCGAATGAGAGGGGACTGAGAGACACCAGTCAGTGTACAGATATCTCCCTGAGAGAGAGAGGGACTGAGAGACACCAGTCAGTGTACAGATATCTCACTGAGATAGAGGGACTGAGAGATACAAGTCAGTGTACAGATATCTCCCAGAGAGAGAAAGGGACTGAGAGACACCAGTCAGTGTACAGATATCTCCCTGAGAGAGAGAGAGACTGAGAGACACGAGTCAGTGTATAGATATCTCCCTGAGAGAGAGAGGGACTGAGAGACACCAGTCAGTGTACAGATATCTCCCTGAGAGAGAGGGGACTGAGATACACCAGTCAGTGTACAGACATCTCCCGGAGAGAGAGAGGGAATGAGAGGCACCAGTCAGTGTACAGATATCTCCCTGAGAGAGAGAGGGGACTGAGAGACACCAGTCAGTGTACAGATATCTCCCTGAGAGAGGGGACTGAGAGACAACAGTCAGTGTACAGATATCTCCCTGAGAGAGAGAGGCGACTGAGAGACACCAGTCCGTGTACAGATATCTCCCTGAGAGAGAGGGGACTGAGAGACACCAGTCAGTGTACAGAAATCTCCCTGAGAGATAGGGGAATGAGAGACACCAGTCAGTGTACAGATATCTCCCTGAGAGAGAGGGGACTGAGAGACACCAGTCAGTGTACAGATATCTCCCTGAGAGAGAGGGGACTGAGAGACACCAGTCAGTGTACAGAAAACTCCCTGAGAGAGAGGGGACTGAGAGACACCAGTCCGAGTACAAATATCTATCATAGAGAGAGGGGACTGTGAGACACCAATCCGTGTACAAATATCTCCCTGAGAGAGAGGGGACTGTGAGACACCAGTCAGTGTACTATTATCTCCCTGAGAGAGAGGGGACAGAGAGACACCAGTCAGTGTACAGATATCTCCCTGAGAGCGAGGGGACAGAAAGACACCAGTCAGTGTACAGATATTTCCCTGAGAGAAGGGACTGAGCAACACCAGTCAGTGTACAGATATCTCCCTGAGAGAGAGGGGACTGAGATACACCAGTCAGTTTACAATATCTCCCTGAGAGAGTGGCTGAGAGACACCAGTCAGTGTACAGATATCTCCCTGAGAGAGAGGGACAGAGAGACACCAGTCAGTGTGCAAATATCTCCCTGAGAGAGAAGGGACTG
>NW_027598801.1:0-36554 GCF_964194155.1 Cetorhinus maximus
ACAACCCTCACTGTAACACTCTGATATATCCCACACCCCTCACTGCCACACTCTGATATATCCCACACCCTCACACTCACACTTTGATATACACCACACCGCTCACTGTAACACTCTGATATACCCCACACCCCGCACTGTAACTCTCTGATATATTCAACACCCCTCACTGTAACACTCTGATATATCCCACACTCCTCACAGTAACACTCTGATATACCCCACACCCCTCACTGTAACACTCTGATATACCACACACCCCTCATTATAACACTCCGATATACCCCACACCACTCACTGTAACACTCTGACATGCCCCACACCCCTCACTGTAGCACTCTGATATATCCCACACCCCTCCCTGTAACTCTCTGATATATTCCACACCCCTCACTTTAACACTCTGATATATCACACACCCTCACACTCACACTCTGATATACCCCACACCCCTCACTGTAACACTCTGATATACCGCACATCCCTCATTGTAACACTCTGATATACCCCACACCCCTCACTGAAACACTCTGATATATCCCACAACCCTCACTGTAACACTCTGAAATACCCCACACCCCTCACTGTAACACTCCGATATACCCCACACCCCTCACTGTAACACTCTGATATACACCACTCCCCTCACTGTAACACTCTGATATACCGCACACCCCTCACTGAAACCCTCTGATATACCCCACGCTCCTCACTGTAACACTCTGATATACCCCACACCCCTCACTGTAACACTCTGATAGACACCACATCCCTCACTGTAACACTCTGATATACCCCACACCCCTCACTGTAACACTCTGATATACCCCACACGCCTCACTGTTACACTCTGATGTACCCCACACTCCTCACTGTAACACTCTGATATAGCCCACACCCCTCACTGTAAGATTCTGATATATCCCACACCCCTCACTGTAACACTCTGATATAGCCCATACCCCTCACTGTAACACTCTGATATATCCCACACCCTCACACTGACACTCTGATATACCCCGCACCCATCACTGTAACTCTCTGATATATTCCACACCCCTCACTGTAACACTCTGATATATGCCACACTCCTCACTGTAACACTCAGATATACCCCATACCCCTCACTGTAACTCTCTGATATACCACACACCCCTCACTATAACACTCCGATATACCCCACACCCCTGACTGTAACACTCTGACATGCCCCACACCGCTCACTTTAACACTCTGATATATCCCACACCCCTTACTGTAACACTCTGATATACCCCACACACCTCACTGTAACACTCTGATATATCCCACACCCCTCACTGTAACACTCTGATATACCCCACACCCCTCACTGTAACACTCTGATATACTCCACACCCCTCACTGTAACACTCTGATACACGCCACACCCCTCACTGTAACACTCTGATATACCCCACACCCCTAACTGTACAACTCTTATATACCCCACAACCCTCAAGTTAACACTCTGATATATCCCACACCCCTCACTGTAATACTTTGATATACCCCATGCCCCACACTGAAACACTCTGATATACCCCACAACCTTCACTGTCACACTCTGATGTATCCCACACCCCTCAGTGTAACACACTGATATACCCCACACCCCTCACTGTAACACTCTGATATATCCCACACCCCTCACTGCCACACTCGGATATATCCCACACCCTCACACTCACACTCTTCTATACCCCACACACCTCACTGTAACACTCTGATATATTCCACACCCCTCATTGTAACACCCTGATATACCCCATACCCCTCACTGTAACACAGTGATATAACCGACACCGCTCACTGTAACACTCTGATATATCCCAAACCCCTCATTGTAACAGTCTGATATACCCCACACCCCTCACCGTAACACTCTGATGTACCCCACACCCATCACTGTGTCACACTGATATATTCCACACCCCTCACTGTAACACTCTGATATACACCACACCCCTCACTGTAACACTTTGATATATCCCACAACCCTCACTATAACAATCTGACATAATGCACACCCCTCACGGTAACACTCTGAAATACATCAAACCCCACACTGTAACACTATGATATACCCCACACTCCGCACTATAACACTCCGATATACCCCACACCCCTCACTGTAACACTCTGACATGCCCCACACCACTCACTGTAACACTCTGATATATCCCACACCCATCAATGTAACACTATGATATACCCCACAACCCCCACTGAAACACTCTGATATAGCCCACAACCCCCACTGTAACACTCTGATATACACCACACCGCTCGCTGAAACACTCTGATATACCCCACAACCCCCACTGAAACACTCTGATATACCCCATGCCCCTCACTGTAACACTCTGATATACCCTAAACCCCTCACTGTAACACACTGATATACCCCACACCCCTCACTGTAACACTCTGATATACCCCACACCCTCACTGTAACATTCTGATATACCCCACACTGCTCACTGTAACACTCTGATATAACCCACACCCCTCACTGTAACACTCTGGTATACCCCACACCCCTCACTGTAACACTCTGATACATCCCACACCCCTCTCAGTAACACTCTGATATACCACACACCCTCACTGTAACATTCTGATATACCCCACACCCCTCACTGTAACACTCTGATATACCCCACACCCCTCAGTGTAATACC
The DNA here is from genome assembly GCF_964194155.1 of Cetorhinus maximus. Taxonomy (NCBI): domain Eukaryota; kingdom Metazoa; phylum Chordata; class Chondrichthyes; order Lamniformes; family Cetorhinidae; genus Cetorhinus; species Cetorhinus maximus. Next base: position 2,703 of record NW_027598801.1, read on the forward strand.
CTGATACACCCCACACCCCAAACTGGAACAGTCTGATATACCCCACACCCCTCACTGTAACAGTCTGAAAGACACCACACCCCTCACTGTAACACTCTGATATACACCACACCCCTCACTGTAACACTCTGCTATACCACACACGCCTCACTGTAACACACTGAAATACCACATACCCCTCACAGTAACACTTTGATTAACCCCACACCCCTCACAGTAACACTCTGATATACCCCACACCCCTCACGGTAACACAGTGATATACCCCACACTCCTCACTGTAACACTCTGATATACCCCATACCAGTCACTGTAACACTCTGATATATCCCACACCGCTCACTGTTACACTCTGATATACCCCACAACCGTCACTTTAACACAGTGATATAGCCCACACCCCTCACTGTTACACTCTCATGTAACCCACACTCCTCACTGTAACACTCTGCTATACCCCACACGCCTCACTGTAACACACTGAAATACCACATACCCCTCACAGTAACACTTTGATTAACCCCACACCCCTCACAGTAACACTCTGATATACCCCACACCCCTCACGGTAACACAGTGATATACCCCACACCCCTCACTGTAACACAGTGATATAGCCCACACCCCTCACTGTTACACTCTCATGTAACCCACACTCCTCACTGTAACACTCTGAAATATCCCACACCCCTCACTGTAACACTCTGATATACCCCACACCCCCCACTGTAACACTCATATCTACCCCACACCCCTAACTGTAACACTCTGATATACTCCACACCCCTCACTGTAACACTCCGATATACCCCATACCCCTCACTGTAACACTCTGATATACCTCACACCCCTCACTGTAACACTCTGATATATCCCACACCCCTCACTGTAACACTCTGATATACCCCACACCCCTCACTGTAACACTCTGATGTACTCCACACCACTCACTGTAACAAATCTGATATACGCCACACCCCTCACTGTAAAACTCTGATATACCCCACACCCCTCACTGTAACACTCTGATAATACCCCACACCCCTCACAGTTACACTCTGATATACCCCACACCCCTCACTGTAACACTCTGATATATCCAACACCACTAACTGTAACACTCTGGTATATCCCACACCGCTCACTGTAACACTCTGATATACTCCACACCCAACACGGTAACGCCCTGATATATCCCACACCCCTCACTGTAACACTCTGATATATCCAACACCACTAACTGTAACACTCTGGTATATCCCACACCGCTCACTGTAACACTCTGATATACTCCACACCCAACACGGTAACGCCTTGATATATCCCACACCCCTCACTGTAACACTCTGATATATCCAACACCACTAACTGTAAGACTCTGATCTATCCCACACCCCTCACTGTAACACTCTGATGTACCCCACACCCCTCACTGTAACGCTCTGATATACCCACACCCCTCACTGTAACACTCTGATATAACCCACACACCTCACTGTAACACTCTGATATGTCGCACAACCCTCACTATAACACTCTGATATACACCACACCCCTCACTGTAACACTCCGATATCCCCCACACCTCACACTGTAACACTCTGATATACCTCACACACCTCACTGTAACAATCTGATATACCCCACACGCCTCACTGTAACACTCTGATAAACCCCACACCCCTCACAGTAACACTCTGATATACCCCACACCCATCACTGTAACACAGTGATATACCCCACACACCTCACTGTAACACTATGATAGACACCACACCCCTCACTGTAACACTCTGATATATCCCACACCGCTCACTGTTAAACTCTGATATACCCCGCACCGCTCACTTTAACACTCTGATATACCCCACACCCCTCACTGTAACTCTCTGATATATTCAACACCCCTCACTGTAACACTCTGATATATCCCACACCCCTCACTGCCACACTCTGATATATCCCACACCCTCACACTCACACTTTGATATACACCACACCGCTCACTGTAACACTCTGAAATACCCCACACCCCGCACTGTAACTCTCTGATATATTCAACACCCCTCACTGTAACACTCTGATATATCCCACACTCCTCACAGTAACACTCTGATATACCCCACACCCCTCACTGTAACACTCTGATATACCACACACCCCTCATTATAACACTCCGATATACCCCACACCACTCACTGTAACACTCTGACATGCCCCACACCCCTCACTGTAACACTCTGATATATCCCACACCCCTCACTGTAACTCTCTGATATATTCCACACCCCTCACTTTAACACTCTGATATATCCCACACCCTCACACTCACACTCTGATATACCCCACACCCCTCACTGTAACACTCTGATATACCGCACATCCCTCATTGTAACACTCTGATATACCCCACACCCCTCACTGAAACACTCTGATATATCCCACAACCCTCACTGTAACACTCTGAAATACCCCACACCCCTCACTGTAACACTCCGATATACCCCACACCCCTCACTGTAACACTCTGATATACACCACTCCCCTCACTGTAACACTCTGATATACCGCACACCCCTCACTGAAACCCTCTGATATACCCCACGCTCCTCACTGTAACACTCTGATATACCCCACACCCCTCACTGTAACACTCTGATAGACACCACATCCCTCACTGTAACACTCTGATATACCCCACACCCCTCACTGTAACACTCTGATATACCCCACACGCCTCACTGTTACACTCTGATGTACCCCACACTCCTCACTGTAACACTCTGATATAGCCCACACCCCTCACTGTAAGATTCTGATATATCCCACACCCCTCACTGTAACACTCTGATATAGCCCATACCCCTCACTGTAACACTCTGATATATCCCACACCCTCACACTGACACTCTGATATACCCCGCACCCCTCACTGTAACTCTCTGATATATTCCACACCCCTCACTGTAACACTCTGATATATGCCACACTCCTCACTGTAACACTCAGATATACCCCACACCCCTCACTGTAACTCTCTGATATACCACACACCCCTCACTTTAACACTCCGATATAACCCACACCCCTGGCTGTAACAATCTGACATGCCCCACACCGCTCACTTTAACACTTTGATATATCCAACACCCGTCACTGTTTCACTCTGATATACCGCACACCCCTCACTGTAACACTGTGATATATCCCACACCCCTCACTGTAACACTCTGAAATACCCGACACCGCTCACTGTAACACTCAGATATATCCCACGGCCCTCACTGTAACACTCAGATATACACCACATCCCTCTCTGTAACACTCTGATATACCCCACACCCCTCACTTTAGCACAGTGATATAGCCCACACCCCTCACTTTTACACTCTCATGTAACCCACACTCCTCACTGTAACACTCTGAAATATCCCACATCCCTCACTGTAACACTCTGATATACCCCACACCCCCCACTGTAACACTCATATATACCCCACACCCCTAACTGTAACACTCTGATATACTCCACACCCCTCACTGTAACACTCCGATATACCCCATACCCCTCACTGTAACACTCTGATATACCTCACACCCCTCACTGTAACACTATGATATACTGCACACCCCTCAGTGTAACAACCTGATATATCCCACACCCCTCACTGTAACACTCCGATATACCCCACGCCCCTCACTGTAACACTCTGATATACCCCACACCCCTCACTATAACACTCTGATACACCCCACACCCATCACTGTAACACTCTGATATATCCCACACCCCTCACTGTAAAACTCTGATATACCTCACACCACCAACTGTATCACTCTGATATACCCACAACACTCACTGTAACACTCTGATATACCCCACACCCCTCACTGTAACACTCTGATATATCCCACACCCCTCACTGTAACACTCTGATATACCCCACACCCCTCACTGTAACACTCTGATATACCCCACACCCCTCACTATAACACATTGATATACACCACACCCCTCACTGTAACACTCTGATATATCCCACACCCCTCACTGTAACACTCTGATATACCCCACACCCCTCATTATAACACATTGATATACACCACACCCCTCACTGTGTCACACTGATATATCCCACACCCCTAACTTTAACAGTCTGATACACCCCACACTGTAGCACTCTGATATTCTCCACACCCCTCACTGTAGCACTCCGATATACCCCACACTCCTCACCGTAACACTCTGTTATACCCCACACCCCTCACTGTAACACTCTGATATATCCCACACCCGTCACTGTAACACTCTGATATACCACACACCCCTCACTATAACACTCCGATATACCCCACACCCCTCACTGTAACACTCTGATACATCCCACACCCCTCTCAGTAACACTCTGATATACCACACACCCTCACTGTAACATTCTGATATACCCCACACCCCTCACTGTAACACTCTGATATACCCCACACCCCTCAGTGTAATACCCTGATACACCCCACACCCCAAACTGGAACAGTCTGATATACCCCACACCCCTCACTGTAACAGTCTGAAAGACACCACACCCCTCACTGTAACACTCTGATATACACCACACCCCTCACTGTAACACTCTGCTATACCACACACGCCTCACTGTAACACACTGAAATACCACATACCCCTCACAGTAACACTTTGATTAACCCCACACCCCTCACAGTAACACTCTGATATACCCCACACCCCTCACGGTAACACAGTGATATACCCCACACTCCTCACTGTAACACTCTGATATACCCCATACCAGTCACTGTAACACTCTGATATATCCCACACCGCTCACTGTTACACTCTGATATACCCCACAACCGTCACTTTAACACAGTGATATAGCCCACACCCCTCACTGTTACACTCTCATGTAACCCACACTCCTCACTGTAACACTCTGCTATACCCCACACGCCTCACTGTAACACACTGAAATACCACATACCCCTCACAGTAACACTTTGATTAACCCCACACCCCTCACAGTAACACTCTGATATACCCCACACCCCTCACGGTAACACAGTGATATACCCCACACCCCTCACTGTAACACAGTGATATAGCCCACACCCCTCACTGTTACACTCTCATGTAACCCACACTCCTCACTGTAACACTCTGAAATATCCCACACCCCTCACTGTAACACTCTGATATACCCCACACCCCCCACTGTAACACTCATATCTACCCCACACCCCTAACTGTAACACTCTGATATACTCCACACCCCTCACTGTAACACTCCGATATACCCCATACCCCTCACTGTAACACTCTGATATACCTCACACCCCTCACTGTAACACTCTGATATATCCCACACCCCTCACTGTAACACTCTGATATACCCCACACCCCTCACTGTAACACTCTGATGTACTCCACACCACTCACTGTAACAAATCTGATATACGCCACACCCCTCACTGTAAAACTCTGATATACCCCACACCCCTCACTGTAACACTCTGATAATACCCCACACCCCTCACAGTTACACTCTGATATACCCCACACCCCTCACTGTAACACTCTGATATATCCAACACCACTAACTGTAACACTCTGGTATATCCCACACCGCTCACTGTAACACTCTGATATACTCCACACCCAACACGGTAACGCCCTGATATATCCCACACCCCTCACTGTAACACTCTGATATATCCAACACCACTAACTGTAACACTCTGGTATATCCCACACCGCTCACTGTAACACTCTGATATACTCCACACCCAACACGGTAACGCCTTGATATATCCCACACCCCTCACTGTAACACTCTGATATATCCAACACCACTAACTGTAAGACTCTGATCTATCCCACACCCCTCACTGTAACACTCTGATGTACCCCACACCCCTCACTGTAACGCTCTGATATACCCACACCCCTCACTGTAACACTCTGATATAACCCACACACCTCACTGTAACACTCTGATATGTCGCACAACCCTCACTATAACACTCTGATATACACCACACCCCTCACTGTAACACTCCGATATCCCCCACACCTCACACTGTAACACTCTGATATACCTCACACACCTCACTGTAACAATCTGATATACCCCACACGCCTCACTGTAACACTCTGATAAACCCCACACCCCTCACAGTAACACTCTGATATACCCCACACCCATCACTGTAACACAGTGATATACCCCACACACCTCACTGTAACACTATGATAGACACCACACCCCTCACTGTAACACTCTGATATATCCCACACCGCTCACTGTTAAACTCTGATATACCCCGCACCGCTCACTTTAACACTCTGATATACCCCACACCCCTCACTGTAACTCTCTGATATATTCAACACCCCTCACTGTAACACTCTGATATATCCCACACCCCTCACTGCCACACTCTGATATATCCCACACCCTCACACTCACACTTTGATATACACCACACCGCTCACTGTAACACTCTGAAATACCCCACACCCCGCACTGTAACTCTCTGATATATTCAACACCCCTCACTGTAACACTCTGATATATCCCACACTCCTCACAGTAACACTCTGATATACCCCACACCCCTCACTGTAACACTCTGATATACCACACACCCCTCATTATAACACTCCGATATACCCCACACCACTCACTGTAACACTCTGACATGCCCCACACCCCTCACTGTAACACTCTGATATATCCCACACCCCTCACTGTAACTCTCTGATATATTCCACACCCCTCACTTTAACACTCTGATATATCCCACACCCTCACACTCACACTCTGATATACCCCACACCCCTCACTGTAACACTCTGATATACCGCACATCCCTCATTGTAACACTCTGATATACCCCACACCCCTCACTGAAACACTCTGATATATCCCACAACCCTCACTGTAACACTCTGAAATACCCCACACCCCTCACTGTAACACTCCGATATACCCCACACCCCTCACTGTAACACTCTGATATACACCACTCCCCTCACTGTAACACTCTGATATACCGCACACCCCTCACTGAAACCCTCTGATATACCCCACGCTCCTCACTGTAACACTCTGATATACCCCACACCCCTCACTGTAACACTCTGATAGACACCACATCCCTCACTGTAACACTCTGATATACCCCACACCCCTCACTGTAACACTCTGATATACCCCACACGCCTCACTGTTACACTCTGATGTACCCCACACTCCTCACTGTAACACTCTGATATAGCCCACACCCCTCACTGTAAGATTCTGATATATCCCACACCCCTCACTGTAACACTCTGATATAGCCCATACCCCTCACTGTAACACTCTGATATATCCCACACCCTCACACTGACACTCTGATATACCCCGCACCCCTCACTGTAACTCTCTGATATATTCCACACCCCTCACTGTAACACTCTGATATATGCCACACTCCTCACTGTAACACTCAGATATACCCCACACCCCTCACTGTAACTCTCTGATATACCACACACCCCTCACTATAACACTCCGATATAACCCACACCCCTGGCTGTAACAATCTGACATGCCCCACACCGCTCACTTTAACACTTTGATATATCCAACACCCGTCACTGTTTCACTCTGATATACCGCACACCCCTCACTGTAACACTGTGATATATCCCACACCCCTCACTGTAACACTCTGAAATACCCGACACCGCTCACTGTAACACTCAGATATATCCCACGGCCCTCACTGTAACACTCAGATATACACCACATCCCTCTCTGTAACACTCTGATATACCCCACACCCCTCACTTTAGCACAGTGATATAGCCCACACCCCTCACTTTTACACTCTCATGTAACCCACACTCCTCACTGTAACACTCTGAAATATCCCACATCCCTCACTGTAACACTCTGATATACACCACACCCCCCACTGTAACACTCATATATACCCCACACCCCTAACTGTAACACTCTGATATACTCCACACCCCTCACTGTAACACTCCGATATACCCCATACCCCTCACTGTAACACTCTGATATACCTCACACCCCTCACTGTAACACTATGATATACTGCACACCCCTCAGTGTAACAACCTGATATATCCCACACCCCTCACTGTAACACTCCGATATACCCCACGCCCCTCACTGTAACACTCTGATATACCCCACACCCCTCACTATAACACTCTGATACACCCCACACCCCTCACTGTAACACTCTGATATATCCCACACCCCTCACTGTAAAACTCTGATATACCTCACACCACCAACTGTATCACTCTGATATACCCACAACACTCACTGTAACACTCTGATATACCCCACACCCCTCACTGTAACACTCTGATATATCCCACACCCCTCACTGTAACACTCTGATATACCCCACACCCCTCACTGTAACACTCTGATATACCCCACACCCCTCACTATAACACATTGATATACACCACACCCCTCACTGTAACACTCTGATATATCCCACACCCCTCACTGTAACACTCTGATATACCCCACACCCCTCATTATAACACATTGATATACACCACACCCCTCACTGTGTCACACTGATATATCCCACACCCCTAACTTTAACAGTCTGATACACCCCACACTGTAGCACTCTGATATTCTCCACACCCCTCACTGTAGCACTCCGATATACCCCACACTCCTCACCGTAACACTCTGTTATACCCCACACCCCTCACTGTAACACTCTGATATATCCCACACCCGTCACTGTAACACTCTGATATACCACACACCCCTCACTATAACACTCCGATATACCCCACACCCCTCACTGTAACACTCTGATAAACCCCACACCCCTTACAGTAACACTCTGATATACCCCACACACCACACTGTAACACAGTGATATACCCCACACCCCTCACTGTAACACTCTGATAGACACCACACCCCTCACTGTAACACTCTGATATATCCCACACCGCTCACTGTTACACTCTGATATACCCCTCACACCTCACTTTAACACTCCGATATACCCCAGAACCCTCACTGTAACACTCTGATATACCCCACACCCCTCACTGTAACACAGTGATATACCCCACATCCCTCACCGTAACACTCTGATATATCCCACACCCCTCACTGTAACAGTCTGATATACCCCACACTCCTCACCGTAACACTCTGTCATACCCCACACCCATCACTGTGTCACACTGATATATCCCACACCCCTAACTGTAACAGTCTGATACACCCCACACCCCTCACTGTAATGCTCTGATATACCCTACACGCCTCACTGTTACACTCTGATGTAAGCCACACTCCTCACTGTAACACTCTGAAATATCCCACACCCTTCACTGTAACACTCTGATGTGCCCCACACTCCTCACTGTAACACTCTGATATATCCAACAACCCTCACTGTAATAGTCTGATATATCCCACACCACTCACTGCCACACACTGATATATCCCAAACCGTCACACTCACACTCTGATATACCCCAAACCCCTCACTGTAACACTCTGATATATTCCACACCCCTCACTGTAACACTCTGATATACCCCACACCCCTCACCGTAACACTCTGATATATCCCACACCCCTCACTGTAACACTCTGATATATCCCACATCCCTCACTGTAACTCTCTGATATATTCCACACCCCTCACTGTAACACTCTGATATATCCCACATCCTTCACTGTAACACTCTGATAAACACCACACCACTCGCTGTAACACTCTGATATACCCCTCACCCCTCACTGGAACACTCTTATATACCCCACACCCCTCACTGTAACACTCTGATATATCTGACACCCCTCACTGTAACACTCTGATATACCCCACACCCTTCACCGTAACACTCTGATATATCCCACACACCTCAATGTGACACTTTGATATACCCCATACCCCTACCTGTAACACTCTGATATACCCCACACCTTCACTGTAACACTCTGATGTACCCCACACCCCTCACTGTAACACTCTGATATATCCTACACCCCTCACTGTAACACTCTGATATACCCCACACCCCTCACTGTAGCACTCTGATAGACACCACACCCCTCACTGTAACAATCTGATATACCCTACACCCCTCACTGTAACACAGTGATATAACCCACACCCCTCACTGTAACACTCTGATAGACACCACACCCCTCACTGTAACACTCTGATATATCCCACACCGCTCACTGTAACACTCTGATATACCCCTCACCCCTCACTTTAACACTCCGATATACCCCACAACCCTCACTGTAACATTCTGATATACCCCACACCCCTCACTGTAACACAGTGATATACCCCACACGCCTCACTGTTACACTCTGATGTACGCCACACTCCTCACTGTAACACTCTGAAATATCCCACACCCCTCACTGTAACACTCTGATGTACCCCACACTCCTCACTGTCACACTCTGATATATCCCACACCCCTCACTGTAACAGTCTGATATATCCCACACCCCTCACTGCCACACACTGATATATCCCACACCCTCACACTCACACTATAATATACCCCACACCCCTCACTGTAACACTGATATATTCCACACCCCTCGCTGTAACATTCTGATATACCCCACACCCCTCACTGTAACACTCTGATATATCCCACACCCCTCACTGTAACTCTCTGATATATTCCACACCCCTCACCGTAACACTCTGATATATCCCACACTCCTCACTTTAACACTCTGATATACCCCACACCCCTCACTGTAACACTCTGATATACCACACACCCCTCACTATAACATTCCGATATACCCCACACCCCTCACTGTAACACTCTGACATGCCCCACACCCCTCACTGTAACACTCTGATATATCCCTCACCCGTCACTGTAACACTCTGATATACTCCACCACCCCCACTGTAACACTTTGATATACCCCACAACCCCCACTGTGACACTTTACTATACCCCGTACCCCTCACTGTAACACTCTGATATACTCCACACCCAACATGGTAACGCCCTGATATATCCCACACCCCTCACTGTAACACTCTGTTATACCCCACACCCCTCACTGTAACACTCTGAAATACCCCACAACCCTCACTGTAACACTCTGATAAACCCCACACCCCTCACTGTAACGCTCTGATGTATCCCACACCCCTCACTGTAACACTCTGATATACCCCACACCCCTCACTGAAACACTCTGATATACCCCACACCCCTCACTGTAACACTCTGATATACCCCACACCCCTCACTGTAACACTCTGATAAACCCCACACCCCTCACTGTAACACTCTGATATATCCCACAACCCTCACTGTAACACTCTGATATACCCCACACACCTCACTGTAACACTCTGATATACCCCACACACCTCACTGTAACACTCTGATATACCCCACACACCTCACAGTAACACTCTGATATACCCCACACCCATCACTGTAACACAGTGATATACCCCACACCCCTCACTGTAACACTCTGATAGACACCACACCCCTCACTGTAACACTCTGATATATCCCACACCGCTCACTGTTAAACTCTGATATACCCCACACCGCTCACTTTAACACTCCGATATACCCCACACCCATCACTTTGTCACACTGTTAAATCCCACACCACTCACTGTAACACTCTGATATACCACACACCGCTCACTGTAACACTCTGATATACCCCACACGCCTCACTGTTACACTCTGATGTACCCCACACCCCTCTCTGTAACACTCTTATATATCCCACACCCCTCACTGCCACACTCTGATATATCCCACACCCTCACACTCACACTCTGATATACATCACACCCCTCAGTGTAACAGTCTGATATATTCCACACCGCTCCTTGTAACACTCTGATATACCCCACACCCCGCACTGTAACTCTCTGATATATTCAACACCCCTCACTGTAACACTCCGATATATCCCACACTCCTCACAGTAACACTCTGATATACCCCACTCCCCTCACTGTAACACTCTGATATACCCCACACCCCTCACTATAACACTCCTATATAACCCACACCCGTCACTGTAACACTCAGACATGCCCCACACCCCTCACTGTAACACTCTGATATATCCCACACCCGTCACTGTAACACTCTGTTATACCCCACACCCCCCACTGTAACACTTTTATATACCCCACAACCCCCACTGTAACACTCTGATATACACCACACCACTCGCTGTAACGCTCTGATATACCCCACATCCCTCACTGTAACACTCTGATAAATCCGACACCCCTCACTGTAACACTCTGATATATCCCACACCCCTCACCGTAACACTCTGATATACCCCATACCCCTCACTGTAACACTCTGATATATCCCACAACCCTCACTGTAACACTCTGATATACCCCACACCCCTCACTGTAACACTCTGATATACCCCACACCCCTCACTGTAACACTCCGATATACCCTACACCCCTCACTGTAACACTCTGATATACTCCACACCCCTCACTGTAACACTCTGATATACCCCATACCCCACACTGTAACACTCAGATATATCCCACAACCCTCACTGTAACACTCTGATATATCCCACACCCCTCACTGCCACACACTGATATATCCCACACCCTCACACTCACACTCTAATATACCCCACACCCCTCACTGTAACACTCTGATATATTCCACACCCCTCGCTGTAACATTCTGATATACCCCACACCCCTCACTGTAACACTCTGATATATCCCACACCCCTCACTGTAACACTCTGATATATCCCACACCCCTCACTGTAACTCTCTGATATATTCCACACCCCTCACCGTAACACTCTGATATATCCCACACTCCTCACTTTAACACTCTGATATACCCCACACCCCTCACTGTAACACTCTGATATACCACACACCCCTCACTATAACACTCCGATATACCCCACACCCCTCACTGTAACACTCTGACATGCCCCACAACCCTCACTGTAACACTCTGATATATCCCTCACCCGTCACTGTAACACTCTGATATACTCCACAACCCCCACTGTAACACTTTGATATACCCCACAACCTCCACTGTGACACTATAGTATACCCCGTACCCCTCACTGTAACACTCTGATATACTCCACACCCAACATGGTAACGCCCTGATATATCCCACACCCCTCACTGTAACACTCTGTTATACCCCACACCCCTCACTGTAACACTCTGATATACCCCACACCCCTCACTGTAACACTCTGATATACCCCACACCCCTCACTGTAACGCTCTGATGTATCCCACACCCCTCACTGTAACACTCTGATATACCCCACACCCCTCACTGAAACACTCTGATATAACCCACACCCCTCACTGTAACACTCTGATATACCCCACACCCCTCACTGTAACACTCTGATAAACCCCACACCCCTCACTGTAACACTCTGATATATCCCACAACCCTCACTGTAACACTCTGATATACCCCACACACCTCACTGTAACACTCTGATATACCCCACACACCTCACTGTAACACTCTGATATACCCCACACACCTCACACTGTAACACTCTGATATACCCCACACACCTCACTGTAACACTCTGATATACCCCAGACGCCTCACTGTAACACTCTGATAAACCCCACACCCCTCACAGTAACAATCTGATATATGCCACACCCATCACTGTAACACAGTGATATACCCCACACCCCTCACTGTAACACTCTGATAGACACCACACCCCTCAGTGTAACACTCTGATATATCCCACACCGCTCACTGTTAAACTCTGATATACCCCACACCGCTCACTTTGTCACACTGTTAAATCCCACACCACTCACTGTAACACTCTGATATACCACACACCGCTCACTGTAACACTCTGATATACCCCACACGCCTCACTGTTACACTCTGATGTACCCCACACCCCTCTCTGTAACACTCTGATATATCCCACACCCCTCACTGCCACACTCTGATATATCCCACACCCTCACACTCACGCTCTGATATACATCACACCCCTCACTGTAACACTCTGATATATTCCACACCGCTCCTTGTAACACTCTGATATACCCCACACCCCGCACTGTAACTCTCTGATATATTCAACACCCCTCACTGTAACACTCCGATATATCCCACACTCCTCACAGTAACACTCTGATATACCCCACTCCCCTCACTGTAACACTCTGATATACCCCACACCCCTCACTATAACACTCCTATATAACCCACACCCGTCACTGTAACACTCTGACATGCCCCACACCCCTCACTGTAACACTCTGATATATCCCACACCCGTCACTGTAACACTCTGTTATTCCCCACACCCCCCACTGTAACACTTTTATATACCCCACAACCCCCACTGTAACACTCTGATATACACCACACCACTCGCTGTAACGCTCTGATATACCCCACATCCCTCACTGTAACACTCTGTTATATCCGACACCCCTCACTGTAACACTCTGATATATCCCACACCCCTCACCGTAACACTCTGATATACCCCATACCCCTCACTGTAACACTCTGATATACCCCACACACCTCACTGTAACACTCTGATATACCCCACACACCTAACTGTAACACTCTGATATACCCCACACACCACACAGTAACACTCTGATATACCCCACACCCATCACTGTAACACAGTGATATACCCCACACACCTCACTGTAACACTCTGATAGACACCACACCCCTCACTGTAACACTCTGATATATCCCACACCGCTCACTGTTAAACTCTGATATACCCCACACCGCTCACTTTAACACTCCGATATACCCCACACCCATCACTTTGTCACACTGTTAAATCCCACACCACTCACTGTAACACTCTGATATACCACACACCGCTCACTGTAACACTCTGATATACCCCACACGCCTCACTGTTACACTCTGATGTACCCCACACCCCTCTCTGTAACACTCTTATATATCCCACACCCCTCACTGCCACACTCTGATATATCCCACACCCTCACACTCACGTTCTGATATACATCACACCCCTCAGTGTAACACTCTGATATATTCCACACCGCTCCTTGTAACACTCTGATATACCCCACACCCCGCACTGTAACTCTCTGATATATTCAACACCCCTCACTGTAACACTCCGATATATCCCACACTCCTCACAGTAACACTCTGATATACCCCACTCCCCTCACTGTAACACTCTGATATACCCCACACACCTCACTATAACACTCCTATATAAACCACACCGGTCACTGTAACACTCTGACATGCCCCACACCCCTCACTGTAACACTCTGATATATCCCACACCCGTCACTGTAACACTCCGATATTCCCTACACCCCTCACTGTAACACTCTGATATACTCCACACCCCTCACTGTAACACTCTGATATACCCCATACCCCTCACTGTAACACTCTGATATACCCCATACCCCTCACTGTAACACTCAGATATATCCCACAACCCTCACTGTAACACTCTGATATATCCCACACCCCTCACTGCCACACACTGATATATCCCACATCCTCACACTCACACTCTAATATACCCCACACCCCTCACTGTAACACTCTGATATATTCCACACCCCTCGCTGTAACATTCTGATATACCCCACACCCCTCACTGTAACACTCTGATATATCCCACACCCCTCACTGTAACACTCTGATACATCCCACACCCCTCACTGTAACTCTCTGATATATTCCACACCCCTCACCGTAACACTCTGATATATCCCACACTCCTCACTTTAACACTCTGATATACCCCACACCCCTCACTGTAACACTCTGATATACCACACAGCCCTCACTATAACACTCCGATATACCCCACACCCCTCACTGTAACACTCTGACATGCACCACAACCCTCACTGTAACACTCTGATATATCCCTCACCCGTCACTGTAACACTCTGATATACTCCACAACCCCCACTGTAACACTTTGATATACCCCACAACCCCCACTGTGACACTATAATATACCCCGTACCCCTCACTGTAAAACTCTGATATACTCCACACCCAACATGGTAACGCCCTGATATATCCCACGCCCCTCACTGTAACACTCTGTTATACCCCACACCCCTCACTGTAACGCTCTGATGTATCCCACACCCCTCACTGTAACACTCTGATATACCCCACACCCCTCACTGAAACACTCTGATATACCCCACACCCCTCACTGTAACACTCTGATATACCCCACACCCCTCACTGTAACACTCTGATAAACCCCACACCCCTCACTGTAACACTCTGATATATCCCACAACCCTCACTGTAACCCTCTGATATACCCCACACAGCTCACTGTTACATTCTGATGTACCCCACACCCCTCTCTGTAACACTCTGATATATCCCACACCCTCACACTCACACTCTGATATACCCCACACCCCTCACTGTAACACTCTGATATATTCCACACCGCTCACTGTAACAATCTGATATACCCCACACCCCTCAGTGTTACTCTCTGATATATTCAACACCCCTCTCTGTAACACTCTGATATATCCCACACTCCTCACAGTAACATTATGATATACCCCACACCCCTCACTGTAACACTCCGATATACCCCACACTTCTCACTGTAACACTCTGATATACCCCACACCCCTCACTGTAACACACTGATAGACACCACACCCCTCACTGTAACACTCTGATAAACCCCACACCCCTCAGTGTAACACTCTAATATAACCCACACCCCTCACTGTAACACTCTGATATATCCCACACCCCTCACTGTAACACTCTGATATATCCCACACCCCTCACTGTAACACTCTGATATAACCCACACCCCTCACTGTAACACTCTGATATATCCCACACCGCTCACTGTTACACTCTGATATACCCCACACCTCTCACTGTAACACTCCGATATACCCCACACCCCTCATTGTAACACTCTGATATACCCCACACCCCTCACTGTAACACTCTGATATATCCCACACTCTTCACTGTGTCACACTGATATATCCCACAACCCTCACTGTAACACTCTGATACACCCCGCACCCCTCACTGTTACACGCTGATGTACCCCACACCCCTCACTGTAACACTCTGATACACCCCACACCCCTCACTGTAACACTCTGATATATCCCACACCCCTCACTGTAACACTCTGATATACCCCACACCCCTCCCTTCCACACTCTGGTATATCCCACACCCTCACACTCACACTCTGATATACCCCACACCCCTCACTGTAACACGCTGATATACCGCACACCCCTCACTGTAACACTCTGATACACCCCACACCCCTCACTATAACACTCTGATATATCCCACACCCCTCACTGTAACATTCTGATATACCCCACACCCCTCCCTTCCACACTCTGATATATCCCACACCCTCACACTCACTCTCTGATATAACCCACACCCCTCACTGTAACACGCTGATATACCGCACACCCCTCACTGTAACACTCTGATATACCCCACACCCCTCACTGAAACACTCTGATATATCCCACAACCCTCACTGTAACACGCTGATATACCGCACACCCCTCACTGTAACACTCTGATATATTCCACACCACTCACTGTAACACTCTGATATATGCCATACTCCTCACTGTAACACTCAGATATACCCCACACCCCTCACTGTAACTCTCTGATATACCACACACCCCTCACTATAACACTACGATATACACCACACCCCTGACTGTAGCACTCTGACATGCCCCACACCGCTCACTTTAACACTCTGATATATCCCACACCCCTTACTGTAACACTCTGATAGACACCACACCCCTCACTGTAACACTCTGATATATCCCAAACCGCTCGCTTTTACACTCTGATATACCCGACACCCCTCAGTTTAACACTCCGATATACCCCGCACCCCTCACTGTAACACTCTGATATACCCCACACCCCTCACTGTAACACAGTGATATACCCCACACCCCTCACTGTAACACTTTGATATATCCCACAACACTCACTGTAACAGTCTGATATACCCCACACCCCTCACCGTAACACTCTGATATACCCCACACCCATCACTTTGTCACACTGACATATCCCACACCCCTCACTGTAACACTCTGATATACCACACACCCCTCACTGTAACACTCTGATATATCCCACACCCCTCACTGTAACACTGATATGCCCCACACCCCCCACTGTAACATTCTGATATATCCCACACCCGTCACTGTAACACTCTGATATAGCCCACACCCCCCACTGTAACACTTTGATATACCCCACAACCCCCACTGTAACACTCTGATATACCCCACATCCATCACTGTAACACTCTGATATATCCCACACCCCTCACCGTAACACTCTGATATATCCCACAGCCCTCACTGTGACACTCAGATATATCCCACAACCCTCACTGTAACAGTCTGATATACCCCACACTCCTCACCGTAACACTCTGATATACCCCACAGCCCTCACTGTAACACTCTGATACACCCCACACCCCTCACTGTAACACTCTGATATATCCCACACCCCTCACTGTAACACTCTGATATACCCCACACCCCTCCCTTCCACACTCTGATATATCCCACACCCTCACACTCACACTCTGATATACCCCACACCCCTCACTGTAACACGCTGATATACCGCACACCCCTCACTGTAACACTCTGATACACCCCACACCCCTCACTATAACACTCTGATATATCCCACACCCCTCACTGTAACATTCTGATATATCCCACACCCCTCACTGTAACTCTCTGATATATTCCACACCCCTCACCGTAACACTCTGATATATCCCACACTCCTCACTTTAACACTCTGATATACCCCACACCCCTCACTGTAACACTCTGATATACCACACACCCCTCACTATAACACTCCGATATACCCCACACCCCTCACTGTAACACTCTGACATGCCCCACAACCCTCACTGTAACACTCTGATATATCCCTCACCCGTCACTGTAACACTCTGATATACTCCACAACCCCCACTGTAACACTTTGATATACCCCACAACCCCCACTGTGACACTTTAATATACCCCGGACCCCTCACTGTAACACTCTGATATACTCCACACCCAACATGGTAACGCCCTGATATATCCCACACCCCTCACTGTAACACTCTGTTATACCCCACACCCCTCACTGTAACACTCTGATATACCCCACACCCCTCACTGTAACACTCTGATATACCCCACACCCCTCACTGTAACGCTCTGATGTATCCCACACCCCTCACTGTAACACTCTGATATACCCCACACCCCTCACTGAAACACTCTGATATAACCCACACCCCTCACTGTAACACTCTGATATACCCCACACCCCTCACTGTAACACTCTGATAAACCCCACACCCCTCACTGTAACACTCTGATATATCCCACAACCCTCACTGTAACACTCTGATATACCCCACACACCTCACTGTAACACTCTGATATACCCCACACACCTCACTGTAACACTCTGATATACCCCACACACCTCACACTGTAACACTCTGATATACATCACACACCTCACTGTAACACTCTGATATACCCCAGACGCCTCACTGTAACACTCTGATAAACCCCACACCCCTCACAGTAACAATCTGATATACGCCACACCCATCACTGTAACACAGTGATATACCCCACACCCGTCACTGTAACACTCTGATATACCCCACACCCCTCACTGTAACACTCTGACATGCCCCACACCCCTCACTGTAACACTCTGATATATCTCACACCCGTCACTGTAACACTCTGTTATACCCCACACCCCACACTGTAACACTTTTATATACCCCACAACCCCCACTGTAACACTCTGATATACACCACACCACTCGCTGTAACGCTCTGATATACCCCACATCACTCACTGTAACACTCTGATATATCCGACACCCCTCACTGTAACACTCTGATATATCCCACACCCCTCACCGTAACACTCTGATATACCCAATACCCCTCACTGTAACACTCTGATATATCCCACAACCCTCACTGTAACACTCTGATATACCCCACACCCCTCACTGTAACACTCTGATATACCCCACACCCCTCACTGTAACACTCCGATATACCCTACACCCCTCACTGTAACACTCTGATATACTCCACACCCCTCACTGTAACACTCTGTTATACCCCACACCCCACACTGTAACACTTTTATATACCCCACAACCCTCACTGTAACACTCTGATATACACCACACCACTCGCTGTAACGCTCTGATATACCCCACATCACTCACTGTAACACTCTGATATATCCGACACCCCTCACTGTAACACTCTGATATATCCCACACCCCTCACCGTAACACTCTGATATACCCAATACCCCTCACTGTAACACTCTGATATATCCCACAACCCTCACTGTAACACTCTGATATACCCCACACCCCTCACTGTAACACTCTGATATACCCCACACCCCTCACTGTAACACTCCGATATACCCTACACCCCTCACTGTAACACTCTGATATACTCCACACCCCTCACTGTAACACTCTGATATACCCCATACCCCTCACTGTAACACTCTGATATACCCCACAACCCTCACTGTAACACTCTGATATACCCCATACCCCTCACTGTAACACTCTGATATATCCCACAACCCTCACTGTAACACTCCGATATACCCCACACCCCTCACTGTAACACTCTGATATACCCCACACCCCTCACTGTAACACTCTGATATATCCCACACACCTCACTGTAACACTCTGATATATCCCACAACCCTCACTGTAACACTCTGATATACCGCACACCCCTCACTGTAACACTCCGATATACCCTACACCCCTCACTGTAACACTCTGATATACTCCACACCCCTCACTGTAACACTCTGATATAGCCCACAACCCTCACTGTAACACTCTGATAAACCCCACACCCCTCACAGTAACACTCTGATATACCCCACACCACTCACTGTAACACAGTAATATACCCCACACTCCTCACTGTAACACTCTGATAGACACCTCACCCCTCGCCGTAACACTCTGATATACCCCACACCCATCACTGTAACATTCTGATATACCACACACCCCTCACTGTAACACTGATATGCCCCACACCCCCCACTGTAACATTCTGATATATCCCACACCCGTCACTGTAACACTCTGATATAGCCCACACCCCCCACTGTAACACTTTGATATACCCCACAACCCCCACTGTAACACTCTGATATACCCCACATCCATCACTGTAACACTCTGATATATCCGACAACCCTCACTGTAACACTCTGATATATCCCACACCCCTCACCGTAACACACTGATATATCCCACAACCCTCACTGTGACACTCAGATATATCCCACAACCCTCACTGTAACAGTCTGATATACCCCACACTCCTCACCGTAACACTCTGATATACCCCACACCCCTCACTGTAACACTCTGATACACCCCACACCCCTCACTGTAACACTCTGATATATCCCACACCCCTCACTGTAACACTCTGATATACCCCACACCCCTCCCTTCCACACTCTGATATATCCCACACCCTCACACTCACACTCTGATATACCCCACACCCCTCACTGTAACACGCTGATATACCGCACACCCCTCACTGTAACACTCTGATACACCCCACACCCCTCACTATAACACTCTGATATATCCCACACCCCTCACTGTAACATTCTGATATATCCCACACCCCTCACTGTAACTCTCTGATATATTCCACAACCCTCACCGTAACACTCTGATATATCCCACACTCCTCACTTTAACACTCTGATATACCCCACACCCCTCACTGTAACACTCTGATATACCACACACCCCTCACTATAAGACTCCGATATACCCCACACCCCTCACTGTAACACTCTGACATGCCCCACAACCCTCACTGTAACACTCTGATATATCCCTCACCCGTCACTGTAACACTCTGATATACTCCACAACCCCCACTGTAACACTTTGATATACCCCACAACCCCCACTGCGACACTTTAATATACACCGTACCCCTCACTGTAACACTCTGATATACTCCACACCCAACATGGTAACGCCCTGATATATCCCACACCCCTCACTGTAACACTCTGTTATACCCCACACCCCTCACTGTAACACTCTGATATACCCCACACCCCTCACTGTAACACTCTGATATAACCCACACCCCTCACTGTAACACTCTGATATACCCCACACCCCTCACTGTAACACTCTGATAAACCCCACACCCCTCACTGTAACACTCTGATATATCCCACAACCCTCACTGTAACACTCTGATAAACCCCACACACCTCACTGTAACACTCTGATATACCCCACACACCTCACTGTAACACTCTGATATACCCCACACACCTCACACTGTAACACTCTGATATACCCCACACACCTCACTGTAACACTCTGATATACCCCAGATGCCTCACTGTAACACTCTGATAAACCCCACACCCCTCACAGTAACAATCTGATATACGCCACACCCATCACTGTAACACAGTGATATACCCCACACCCCTCACTGTAACACTCTGATAGACACCACACCCCTCAGTGTAACACTCTGATATATCCCACACCGCTCACTGTTAAACTCTGATATACCCCACACCGCTCACTTTGTCACACTGTTAAATCCCACACCACTCACTGTAACACTCTGATATACCACACACCGCTCACTGTAACACTCTGATATACCCCACACGCCTCACTGTTACACTCTGATGTACCCCACACCCCTCTCTGTAACACTCTGATATATCCCACACCCCTCATTGCCACACTCTGATATATCCCACACCCTCACACTCACGCTCTGATATACATCACACCCCTCACTGTAACACTCTGATATATTCCACACCGCTCCTTGTAACACTCTGATATACCCCACACCCCGCACTGTAACTCTCTGATATATTCAACACCCCTCACTGTAACACTCCGATATATCCCACACTCCTCACAGTAACACTCTGATATACCCCACTCCCCTCACTGTAACACTCTGATATACCCCACTCCCCTCACTGTAACACTCTGATATACCCCACACCCCTCACTATAACACTCCTATATTACCCACACCCGTCACTGTAACACTCTGACATGCCCCACACCCCTCACTGTAACACTCTGATATATCCCACACCCGTCACTGTAACACTCTGTTATACCCCACACCCCCCACTGTAACACTCTGATATACCCCACACCCCTCACTGTAACACTCTGATATACCCCACACCCCTCACTGTAACACTCCGATATACCCTACACCCCTCACTGTAACACTCTGATATACTCCACACCCCTCACTGTAACACTCTGATATACCCCATACCCCTCACTGTAACACTCTGATATATCCCACAACCCTCACTGTAACACTCTGATATACCCCATACCCCTCACTGTAACACTCTGATATATCCCACAACCCTCACTCTAACACTCTGATATACCCCACACCCCTCACTGTAACACTCTGATATACCCCACACCCCTCACTGTAACACTCTGATATATCCCACAACCCTCACTGTAACACTCTGATATACCGCACACCCCTCACTGTAACACTCCGATATACCCTACACCCCTCACTGTAACACTCTGATATACTCCACACCCCTCACTGTAACACTCTGATATAGCCCACAACCCTCACTGTAACACTCTGATAAACCCCACACCCCTCACAGTAACACTCTGATATACCCCACACCACTCACTGTAACACAGTAATATACCCCACACTCCGCACTGTAACACTCTGATAGACACCACACCCCTCACTGTAACACTCTGATATATCCCACACCGCTCAATGTTACACTCTGATATACCCCACACCCCTCACTGTAACACTCTGATATATCCCACACCGCTCAATGTTACACTCCGATATACCCCACGCCCCTCACTGTAACACTCTGATATATCCCACACCCCTCACTGTAAAAGTCTGATATATCCCACGCCCCTCACCGTAACACTCTGATATACCCCACACCCATCACTTTGTCACACTGATATATCCCACACCCCTCACTGTAACACTCTGACATACCACACACCCCTCACTGTAACACTCTGATATACCCCACACGCCTCACTGTTACATTCTGATGTACCCCACACCCCTCTCTGTAACACTCTGATATATTCCACACCGCTCACTGTAACACTCTGATATACCCCACACCCCTCAGTGTTACTCTCTGATATATTCAACACCCCTCTCTGTAACACTCTGATATATCCCACACTCCTCACAGTAACACTTTGATATACCCCACACCCTTCACTGTAACACTCTGATATAGCCCACACCCCTCACTGTAACACTCTGATATATCCCACACCCCTCACTGTAACACACTGATAGACACCACACCCCTCACTGTAACACTCTGATAAACCCCACACCCCTCAGTGTAACACTCTAATATAACCCACACCCCTCACTGTAACACTCTGATATATCCCACACCCCTCACTGTAACACTCTGATATATCCCACACCCCTCACTGTAACACTCTGATATAACCCACACCCCTCACTGTAACACTCTGATATATCCCTCACCGCTCACTGTTACACTCTGATATACCCCACACCTCTCACTGTAACACTCCGATATACCCCACACCCCTCATTGTAACACTCTGATATACCCCACACCCCTCACTGTAACACTCTGATATATCCCACACTCTTCACTGTGTCACACTGATATATCCCACAACCCTCACTGTAACACTCTGATACACCCCGCACCCCTCACTGTTACACGCTGATGTACCCCACACCCCTCACTGTAACACTCTGATACACCCCACACCCCTCACTGTAACACTCTGATATATCCCACACCCCTCACTGTAACACTCTGATATACCCCACACCCCTTCCTTCCACACTCTGGTATATCCCACACCCTCCCACTCACACTCTGATATACCCCACAACCCTCACTGTATCACGTTGATATACCGCACACCCCTCACTGTAACACTCTGATATATCCCACACCCCTCACTGTAACATTCTGATATACCCCACACGCCTCACTGTTACACTCTGATATATCCCACACCCCTCACTGTAACATTCTGATATATCCCACACCCCTCACTGTAACACTCTGATATACCCCACACCCCTCACTGTAACACTCTGATATATCCCACACCCTCACACTCACACTCTGATATACCCCGCACCCATCACTGTAACTCTCTGATATATTCCACACCACTCACTGTAACACTCTGATATATGCCACACTCCTCACTGTAACACTCAGATATACCCCACACCCCTCACTGTAACTCTCTGATATACCACACACCCCTCACTATAACACTACGATATACCCCACACCCCTGACTGTAGCACTCTGACATGCCCCACACCGCTCACTTTAACACTCTGATATATCCAACATCCGTCACTTTAACACTCTGATATACCCCACACCCCCCACTGTACCACTTTGATATACCCCACACCCCCTTACTGTAACACTCTGATAGACACCACACCCCTCACTGTAACACTCTGATATATCCCAAACCGCTCGCTTTTACACTCTGATATACCCGACACCCCTCAGTTTAACACTCCGATATACCCCGCACCCCTCACTGTAACACTCTGATATACCCCACACCCCTCACTGTAACACAGTGATATACCCCACACCCCTCACTGTAACACTTTGATATATCCCACAACCCTCACTGTAACAGTTTGATATACCCCACACCCCTCACCGTAACACTCTGATATACCCCACACCCATCACTTTGTCACACTGACATATCCCACACCCCTCACTGTAACACTCTGATATACCCCACACCCCCCACTGTAACATTCTGATATATCCCACACCCGTCACTGTAACACTCTGATATAGCCCACACCCCCCACTGTAACACTTTGATATACCCCACAACCCCCACTGTAACACTCTGATATACCCCACATCCATCACTGTAACATTCTGATATATCCGACAACCCTCACTGTAACACTCTGATATATCCCACACCCCTCACCGTAACACACTGATATATCCCACAACCCTCACTGTGACACTCAGATATATCCCACAACCCTCACTGTAACAGTCTGATATACCCCACACTCCTCACCGTAACACTCTGATATACCCCACACCCCTCACTGTAACACTCTGATACACCCCACACCCCTCACTGTAACACTCTGATGTACTCCACACCACTCACTGTAACACTCTGATATACCCCACACCCCTCCCTTCCACACTCTGATATATCCCACACCCTCACACTCACACTCTGATATACCCCACACCCCTCACTGTAACACGCTGATATACCGCACACCCCTCACTGTAACACTCTGATACACCCCACACCCCTCACTATAACACTCTGATATATCCCACACCCCTCACTGTAACACTCTTATATATCCCACACCCTCACACTCACACTCTGATATACCCCACACCCCTCACTGTAACACGCTGATATACCCCACACCCCTCACTGTAACACTCAGATATACCCCACACCCCTCACTGAAACACTGATATATCCCACAACCCTCACTGTAACACTCTGAAATACCCCACACCCCTCACTGTAACACTCCGATATACCCCACACCCCTCACTGTAACACTCTGATATACCCCACACCCCTCACTGTAACACTCTGATATACCCCACACCCCTCACTGTAACACTCTGATATACCCCACACCCCTCACTGTAACACTCTGATATACCCCACACCCCTCACTGAAACCCTCTGATATACCCCACGCCCCTCACTGTAACACTCTGATATACCCCACACCCCTCACTGTAACACTCTGATATACCCCACACCCCTCACTGAAACCCTCTGATATACCCCACGCCCCTCACTGTAACACTCTGATATACCCCACACCCCTCACTGTAACACTCTGATAGACACCACATCCCTCACTGTAACACTCTGATATACCCCACACCCCTCACTGTAACACTCTGATATACCCCACACGCCTCACTGTTACACTCTGATGTACCCCACACTCCTCACTGTAACACTCTGATATATCCCACACCCCTCACTGTAACATTCTGATATATCCCACACCCCTCACTGTAACACTCTGATATAGCCCACACCCCTCACTGTAACACTCTGATATATCCCACACCCTCACACTCACACTCTGATATACGCCACACCCATCACTGTAACTCTCTGATATATTCCACACCCCTCACTGTAACACTCTGATATATGCCACACTCCTCACTGTAACACTCAGATATACCCCACACCCCTCACTGTATCTCTCTGATATACCACACACCCCTCACTATAACACTCCGATATACCCCACACCCCTTACTGTATCACTCTGATATACCCCACACCCCTCACTGTAACACTCTGATATACCCCACACCCCTCACTGTAACACTCTGATATACCCCACACCCCTCAGTGAAACCCTCTGATATACCCCACGCCCCTCACTGTAACACTCTGATAAACGCCACACCCCTCACTGTAACACTCTGATAGACACCACATCCCTCACTGTAACACTCTGATATACCCCACACCCCTCACTGTTACACTCTGATGTACCCCACACCCCTCACTGTAACAATCTGATATATCCCACACCCCTCACTGTAACATTCTGATATATCCCACACCCCTCACTCTAACACTCTGATATAGCCCACACCCCTCACTGTAACACTCTGATATATCCCACACCCTCACACTCACACTCTGATATATCCCACACCGCTCACTGTAACACTCTTATATACCCCACACACTTCACAGTAAGACTTGTCACCCTCTGAAGGGGGAGTGTAGCAAAAATACTGGCCTCGTCATCAAAAGACAGATTTTATTTCAAAGGAAAATATCCACTCTCTCACCCCATCACACACACACAGAGACACACACTCACTCACACACAGGCACACATACACACACACACACACACACACTCACTCACACACAGGCACTCATACACACACACACACACACACACACACTCACTCACACAGCCACACACACACACACACTCACTCACACAGACACACACACACACACACACACACTCACAAAGAGACACACACTCACTCACTGGCACACACACACACTCACTCACACACAGGCACACTTACACACATACACTCTCACTCACACAGACACACACACACACACACTCTCACAAAGAGACACACACTCACTTACTGGCACACACATACACTCACTCTCACACAGGCACACACACACACGCACACACTCACTCACACAGACACACACACACAGGCACATGCATTGGCACACACACACTCTCACACTGAGACACACAGAACTCACACACTGACACAAACACTCAGTGTCACATAGAGACACTAACACCTACATACACACCCACCCACACACGCTCACATATATACACACACACACCCACACACAGAAACACAGACATAGAGGCACATAATGGCATATTGGTGCACACACACGCAGATATACAGACTCTGAGACACACAAGTTCAAAGGCACACAGACAAAGACATACACATACAAAGACATACACAGAGACACACAGACAGGCACAGAGATAGGTACACAGACATACACACATGCAGATAGAGAGACAGGCACACATAGATCCACACAAACACAGAGATGCACACACAGATGCACACATACAGGGACATAGACATACACACACAGGCAGAGGGATATGCATGCAGACATACACATACAGACACAGACACACACACACTGACATATGCATACACTGACATACACACACCAACACACACTTACACGCACTAACATATACACACACACACACAGAAACACAAACACACAGACATACACACACTGACATACATACACACACACTCACACAGACACTCAGAGACAGAGATACGTACATGCGGTCACACACATGGACACACAGACCCACACACACACATATGGAGGCATGCATATACAGGCACACACACAGACAGACATATACACACACACACATATGGAGACAGACACATACAGGCATCCACATATACGGACACAACACACATACAGAGACACACGCACACCCACTCACCTATACACACACACACACACACACACACTCACATACAGATATACAGACTCTGAGACACAGAAATTCAGAGACACACAGACAAAGACATACAGACACGGGCATACACATAGAGACACACAGACAGGCACACAGACATACACACACAGACAGAGAGACAGACAGAGACAGACACAGAGATGCATACACAGAGTTTCACACACAGACACATACACACAAGAACACAGACATACACACACATACAGAGAGATAGGCATGCAGATATACACATACAGACACAGAAACACACAGAGACAGAGACACACACATATACACACACTGACATATACACACACAGACACACTGACATACACACATTGACACACACATACACACATTGACACACACAAACACACTCGTACACACACAAAGACACAGACATACACACACTGGCATACAGATACACACACTCACGCAGACACACAAACAGAGATACGCACATACAGTCACACACACCCCCACACACACTTGGGCACACACAGACACACACATACGGAGACAGACACATTCACGGAACCCACACATCCACACACACAAACACACAACACACACATATGGATACATACAGGCATACACACACACAGACAAACACACCTACAGAGACACTCACACACACATACATACGGAGCCCATTTTGCAGGAGCCAAAACGTCTCGATTCTTACAAAGCAACAATTGTAAATCAGAGGGATCGATCCCTTCCCTGTCCTGCACCAGTTCCAAAGTCTGCAAGGTGAGGGAGGTCCATGACAGGGAGATAAACTGCTTCACTTCAGCGGCTCCATTCCTCCTCATCTGTGCTTCCCCCTCCCCCCACTCTCTTTCTTTCTCTCTTTCTCTCTCTCTCGTCTTTCTCTCTCTCTCTCTCTCCCTCCCCTCAGTCTCTCTCTCTCCTTCCACCCCAGTCTCTCTCCCCACAAGTCTCTCCCTTTCCCCCAGTCTCTCTCTCTCTCTCTCTCCCCCCAAGTCTCTCTCTCTCCCCCCCAGTCTCTCTCTCTCCCCCCCAGTCTCTCTCTCCCCCCCCAGCCCCTCTCTCTCCCCCCAAGTTTCTCTCTCTCTCCCTCCGTCTCTCTCTCTCCCCCTTGTCTCTCTCCCCCTGTCTCTCCTCCCCCCCGTCTCTCTCTCTCTCCCCCCCACAGTCTCTCTCTCTCTCTCTCCACCCCCCCAGCCTCTCTCTCTCTCCCCCCCAGTCTCTCTCTCTCCCCCCCCCAGTCTCTCTCTCTCTCCCCCCCAGTCTTTCTCTCTCTCTCCCTCCCCAATCTCTCGCTCTCTCTCCCCCCAAGTCTCTCTCCCTCCCTCCCCAGTCTCTCTCTCTCTCCCTCCCTCCCAGTCTCTCTCTCTCTCCCACCCCAGTCTCTCCCTCTCTCTCTCCCTCCCCAGTCTCTCTCTCTCTCCCCCCCAGTCTCTCTCTCCTTCCCAGTCTCTCTCTCTCTCTCCCCCCAAGTCTCTCTCCCTCCCTCCCTCCCAGTCTCTCTCTCTCTCTCCCACCCCAGTCTCTCCCTCTCTCTCTCCCTCCCCAGTCTCTCTCTCTCTCCCCCCCAGTCTCTCTCTCCCTCCCAGTCTCTCTCTCTCTCTCCCCCCAAGTCTCTCTCCCTCCCTCCCTCCCAGTCTCTCTCTCTCTCCCTCCCCCCACAGTCTCTCTCTCTCTCTCCTCGCACACCTCAAACCACCATCTGCACACGCCAAGCCGGCGGACAGATAAACAGCCTTTCAGGAGGAGAGGAATACAGCAGCTGCCTGGCGCTGGGATCTGCGGACTCCTCCTCCCTCCTCCATCTCAATACATCCTCGGGATGGGCGGAGGAGACAGCTGCAAGCAGGAAGGCGAACCGGGAAATCTCCAGTGCAATTATCCCTCCCTCCTCCCTCCCTCTCTCTCCATCCATCCATCCATCTCTCTCTCTCTCTCTCCGTCTTTATTTTTCAATCCTTCCATCCAAGCGCAGGATGCCGCAGGGTTTAAATATTAATTACAATTGAGACCCACAGACGAACACGCCTTCACTGTGGATATCCCATTGCCTCCCTCCCCTCCCCGCCCGGAGAAGATAAAAATGAAGAGAGAGAGAGAGAGGGATGGGGAGAGAGAGAGAGAGAAAGAGAGAGAGAGAGAGAGAGAGACGGAGTGGTTTGCACTAGATGGGCCCCGTCGGAGAGGCGAGAGCGTTTTCATGGTTTCCCCCCCGCTTACACTCCTCAGCTCCTGTGTGCGGTCCTTCATGTTGGCCGAGGATGCTGCGGATCCCCAGATGGATGCTGCTCGGCTGGTCCAGGGCAGGAACTGCGCCTGCGCGAGGCCCTGGGATTGACAGCTCCCTCCAGCCCACACCCACCTAGCCTGGTGGGAGTTGTAGTCCTGGCTAGGCTTCCGGCGAGGCCTGTTCTTCGGGCTTCTACCGAGGCCTGCTCTTCGGGCTTGCGCTGAGGCCTGCTCTTCGGGCTTGCGCTGAGGCCTGCTCTTCGGGCTTGCGCTGAGGCCTGCTCTTCGGGCTTGCGCTGAGGCCTGTTCTTCGGGCTTGCGCTGAGGCCTGCTCTTTGGGCTTGCGCTGAGGCCTGCTCTTCGGGCTTGCGCTGAGGCCTGCTCTTCGGGCTTGCGGTGAGGCCTGCTCTTCGGGCTTCCTCCGGGGCCTGTTCTTCGGGCTCCCGCCGAGCCCTGTTCTTCGGGCTTCGCTTGCGAAGTTTGGGGGGGGCGGGGAGAACAAAAACCAAACCATTCGCTCCCTCTTATTTTTCTTTTTGAATTTGAAGCGGGCGAAGGATTTCCCCCACCCCCCAACCATCCCCCATCCCCCATCTCACCCCCCCACCCCACCTCATTCCCATCTCACTCCGACCCCACCACCCCATCCCCCACCCCACCACCCCAACACCCACAATCCCATCTCACACCCCCACCTAACCCCATCCCCCATCTCACCCCCCACCCCACCCCAACCCCATCTCACCCCATCCCCCACACCGCCCCCAACCCCATCCCCCACCCCATCACACCCCCCATCCCAACATCCCATCCCCCACCCTATCCTACCCCCCAACCCATCCCCCACACCCCATCTCACCCTCCCCACCCCATCACCAATCTCACCCCCCCACACCACCACCCCATCCCCCACCCCCCCACCCTATCCCCCATCTCACACCCCCACCCCCACCCCATCCCCCACCCCATCCCCCACCCCATCACACCCCCCATCCCAACATCCCATCCCCCACCCTATCCTACCCCCCAACCCATCCCCCACACCCCATCTCACCCTCCCCACCCCATCACCAATCTCACCCCCCCACACCACCACCCCATCCCCCACCCCCCCACCCTATCCCCCATCTCACACCCCCACCCCCACCCCATCCCCCACCCCATCTCCCACCCCATCCCCCACACCCCATCCCCCACACCCCATCCCCCACCCACCCCCCACCCAATCCCCCACCCCACCCCACCCTACCCCATCCCCCATCTCACCCCATCCCCCACCCCACCCCCTACCCCATCCCCCATACCACATCTCACCCCATCACCCCCCCACCCCATCCCCTAAACCCATCTCAACCCCCACCCCCCACCCCACCCCACCTCATCCCCCACACCCCTTCCCCCACCCCACCCTACCCCACCCCCCACCCCCCATCACCCCCCCACCCAATCACCCATCTCACCCCCCCAACCCATCCCCTAAACCCATCTCAACCCCCACCCCCCACCCCACCCCACCTCATCCCCCACACCCCTTCCCCCACCCCACCCTACCCCACCCCCACCCCCCATCACCCCCCCACCCCATCACCAATCTCACCCCCCCACACCACCACCCCATCCCCCACCCCCCCACCCTATCCCCCATCTCACACCCCCACCCCCACCCCATCCCCCACCCCATCCCCCACCCCATCACACCCCCCATCCCAACATCCCATCCCCCACCCTATCCTACCCCCCAACCCATCCCCCACACCCCATCTCACCCTCCCCACCCCATCACCAATCTCACCCCCCCACACCACCACCCCATCCCCCACCCCCCCACCCTATCCCCCATCTCACACCCCCACCCCCACCCCATCCCCCACCCCATCTCCCACCCCATCCCCCACACCCCATCCCCCACACCCCATCCCCCACCCACCCCCCACCCAATCCCCCACCCCACCCCACCCTACCCCATCCCCCATCTCACCCCATCCCCCACCCCACCCCCTACCCCATCCCCCATACCACATCTCACCCCATCACCCCCCCACCCCATCCCCTAAACCCATCTCAACCCCCACCCCCCACCCCACCCCACCTCATCCCCCACACCCCTTCCCCCACCCCACCCTACCCCACCCCCCACCCCCCATCACCCCCCCACCCAATCACCCATCTCACCCCCCCAACCCATCCCCTAAACCCATCTCAACCCCCACCCCCCACCCCACCCCACCTCATCCCCCACACCCCTTCCCC